>NC_088917.1:42028787-42331818 GCF_963576675.1 Euphorbia lathyris | reverse complement strand
AAGATGCAAGAATCTCATTGGCCAACGACACTGAGCACGTCCTGAGTGACAATGACAGGAAGCCGTTTGCCTCCAATGGTTATTTCGAAATTCAAAATTACCGGTGCCTCAATTGTCACTATATAAAGGCCTCTCAATTGCTTCATTCGATGCAGATCTTCAATTAGTCGAAACGCTATCCAAATTCATACTTGAAGTTCTGTGAGAAAAGCAAAGCAAAAATCTTACACCAATTTCCAATCATTGTGTAAAAGTCTAGAGTGATTTCAATCATCTAAAGTGTCTTAGCAATTGTTGTTTAGGACAAACACTTTATCATTTCTAGAAGAATAGAAAGGAGAGGCTGAGTACTCGGTTATAGTACTCAGCGGTAGATATAGGAGTGAGTAGAGGTATAAAGGAATGTACTCTTGTAGACTCAGCTTCTATTGTAAAAGGTTTCGTGCTCTACCTTTAAAGAGCTCAGTAGAGAATTCAAAAAGCTCGGAACACGTTCTAGGGACTGGACGTAGGCGGAGAGGCCAAACCAGGATATGTCTGCTGAGTAACATATTTCTAACCCTTAAACTCCTTTATATATTTCTTGCTATAAAACTAACTAAGTAACGAACTCACGTTGAGTTGAGTGCACTAAGAAGCTGAGTTCAGGAATAGACTCTAAGTGCTATCTCCTGACTCAAGGAAAGAAACAGACTTAGTCACAAGTTGACTAAGCTTGTGTCTTGAAACTACTTAGCGCCGCTGTGTAAACCTTTTCTTAAGAAAAGAAGTCAGCCTTAACGGACAAAATTTTAAATAGTTCCTATCCCCCGCTTGGAACTAACCTTGTCACGTTATAAGGGACCAACACTTCTACCTCTCAACAAACTTCTCCATTGAGGTACAGAAGTCTCTGGATGCTACCTATGCACTAGTGGCTGAAATGATGAAGGCCCATTCCACTTCTTCCACTCCAATGATGCCTACCTCTGGGCATTCACCACTTAGTGAAACCACACTTCTTCTTAAGGAGCTAGCCAGCACGAAAAGCTTACTTCACATTGTTGTTGCTCTAGTTTGTCAGCAAGGTATCCCTACCTATGATGATCGTATGGCTGCCATTCAACTAAGCATGGTTCAACATATGAACCTTTTGGATTCTAATATCTGATCTATCCCATCAAGTGTGGCATCTGTTGATCACGTCTTTTAACGCCTAACTTTTAACTTCCAGCAGATGGGCTCTGACCTTAATCGAATTCAGTAGCAATTTGGATCATCTCCAAATTCTATTGTTGACAGTTTTGCTGAAACACTTCGCCTTCTGAACATCAACAGAAGTGCCATGGAAACCTTAGACCAGAAGACCTCTGCTATTCACGAGCAATATGTCCAAACGCACAAGCATGTGCAAACTCGGACCAGGTTCTGAACCATGCCCTGCTGAGTATTCATCAAAAGTATATGTCTGCTCTTGCTGACACCATCTTCTGGAATGATAAGGCATTTCAGCTTCTGATAAGTGATACGAGCATAAATGGAACTTTCACTCCAGAGATCGTGCTTGCCACTCCTGATGTTTACAAAGGTCTAAAACAAAGCTCTCAAAAGCTTCAGGCCTATATTGAGCAATTAAACTCAAAAGCGTTGCTAGTCATGATCAACCTCCGGGTTCTTTTCCTATTATTGATGCTACCAAAAAGGGAGAGAAAGCCTCAGAGGAAGAATCCAAGCAAAAGAACGATAACATTGCTTCTGGAACGATAACAATAACACAACAACAACCACCTCCTAAGAAGAAGAACAACGTGACCTTAAACATTAGACCAAAATAGGATCTTTTGTTTTCTTCTTCTATTCTTATAAGCTATTATGCTTCATATGTGGTGTTATCTATTGATTTTTATAAATGAATATCTTATCTTTTCTATAGTAATTCTGAACATTATTTACTTAACTACTTTTCTCTTTTAAATGAATAACTCTGATAAATCAACACTTAACCAAATTTATGCAATGTTTCAACGCTTCAACACTATCTCTGGAAAATTAAAAACATTGATTCAAATATCGTTGTGTGCATCTTACTTCTTCCGATGTTTTATGCCTCCGATACATTACGCTTCTGACTCTGAACTTAATTTGACTATTGAACTTTTTCCCTTCTAAGATTTTTTTTATCTTAAGTGAAATTTCTTTCAGTAGTTCAACCTTTATGGGGGAGTATCCAGAAGCAATCTGAGTTCAACTATTATGGGGAACTTAAATTAAATGTTCATATCCTCTGAATTTTTTCCACCATCAAAATGGGTGAGATTGTTGAAACATGATTTCCACAGTGACTTTTAATTATGACAAAAATATTCAATACGAAATTAAAATCCCAAAATAGTCTAAGTATAAAAATTAAATGTTGATTTATTTGAACTAATGGTATGTTAAGTATTGTTGATTAAAAAGAAAAGGAGAAAATATATCAAAGAAGTCCTTATGAATTGTTAAAGGCCCAAATCCGTGTTCCAGCCCAGAAGCTAGAAGGATCTAGAAGCTGATCCCAAGCCTAGAAGGAAATTCTATCGGAAGAGAAGAGAATCAGATTCATGTCCTTAGTTAACTTACTTGACGAATTAATTTTGTGTTCGGTCTTGAATGTAATTTTCTTGAGGACAAGCAAAGTTTAAGTTTATAGTGTTGTTGTCATCTACTTTTATCGTTATTTTTAGTTTAATTTAGGATTACGTTTAGTTTAATTACTTAATTATTATATTTTTTTAGTTATGTTTTATTTATGATTTAGTACTTATGTGTGTGTTTTTATTGTTTCTAGGTGGTTTTATAGTGATTTTAGTGAAAAGGTCAAAGTACGAGTGAGTCGGGATGTGAATTGGGGAGCCAAAAATCATTTTTTGAAGGATATAAGGTCAAACACGTCCTGTTGACTTGCAGCAATTTGTTATCATTTCTGGCATATTTGACATGTTTTCGTATTTGGCTCATAAATCTCTCATATGAACTCGAATTGAAGTGATTCAAAATGTTGTGGGAAGCTAAAAGATAGACAAAAAACTTACTAACAATAATCAGTTCCAAATTCAAAATGTAACAGGATCAAAATATTATCACAGGTTGGTGCATTTAATGAAGCATAAAATTCCTTTCCCACTTTCACACATTTTCAACTTCTAAGTTGTCAAAGTTTTACGCCACTCTCTTTAAATCTTAATTTGGAAGATTAAAGTGTTGGAGGATATTAGAAGACTTGGTTTTTTTTTGGAGTATATGTGACATCTCACTATAAAAGGAGACATTGAGAGCAATTTGAAGAGACACGAAGCTTAGGCTTAACTCTTCCCCCACTTTATGTTAGTTTGCTTATTCTTTTCTTTAATAATCATCCATATATGTTGTTGTTGTTATTGTTATATTTTATGTTCATAGTTATAGTTTGTTGCAAAGTTCATCTAATAAAATTAAGCTTTCACTTCACCGAGGAAGTTCCGTTCGGCAATCATTATTACGGTTTCCTCTAATCCTTATTTTACTTTTATTACTTTGAACTTCATTATCTATCTTTCTAAGGTGAGTTTTAATCTAATCATGGGCTAAAACTTCCTTAACTAAGGCTAAAAGAGGATCTTAACCTTAATTACATAGTAATCACAATTAACCTAATCAACCTATATTTATCCATTTGAGAACTAACTTAAGATTCTTAATGCTTGTTGGAGATATACCCAAATCCCAAATCAAATATAATTAACCGTTCATATTGACCGTGATTAAATTGATTAATCGAAATTCATAAGTTGGACCTAATGACCATTTGGTGTGGCTTATTGGTTTTCCAAGGTTTTTCATGATTCTTAATACTATCTTTGATTTATTACTTTAGCTGGACCAAGGTAAAGTAATAAATCGAAGGTCTTGGAATTAAGAAAATATAATGCTTCTTTGGATTAATTACTTTAGTCGGACCAAGGTAAAATAATTAACCGAAAGTTTAGAACTAATATCTTGAGAGGTTTTTCATGAATCTTAATTAATCACTTTAGCCAGACGAAGGTAAATTAATTAATCGAAAGTTTAGAACCAATAACTCGAGAACCTATTAGTTAATAAGAAAAACCGCAATCTCAAAGAGGATAAAACAACTTGGAAAAGGTTAAGTGTTATTACCAAGAGGTTAAGTGAAGCTAAAAGCCTTAATTTCTTGCATTATAAGTAATTTTTCCTCTTAATTTTTATAATTGTTCGTTCACTTAATTAATTAAATATTCATTCGGTTACTTAAAAAACGTGACCTTTTGATTGTCTAAATAATAGTAAATAAGCAAACAAATTAGTAATTACAACTACCATCCTCGTGGAAATGATACTATATTTTCACTTTATTACTTGATACATGATAAAAGTAGGAGGGACACATATCCATGACATTCACATCTTAAAAGTTTTTGTATTTCACTTTCCATACACTTATACACATCTATATATTTGTAAAACAGAGGAACTGTAGAGACCAATATTATTATAGTGGATGAGATGTGGAATCTAGGATAAAGCATCCACTAGGGACGATCCATATTCAAACCTAAAGCACATATATCTTTAGGGAGTATATATGTTGGGGTTTAGTGTCCTATAGTCAATTGTTGTAGGATATGAACCAGTTTTAAATGAATTGTTCTTTTATGTCATTTGTTTTAATAAGATATAGTTTTCAACTATATAAAGACAATTACTTTTAAGAACTAAATAAGTCAAATAAAAGAAAATCCTTAAGTTTATTTCAAGTGATTATAAAGCATTCATACAATATGAAGTGAGACAAAACATTATAATAAACTAATAAACTTAAAACCACCCCATGTCAAGTAATATGTTTGAATAGGGATTGACATAATACTGTTGAGACTTGCATGTAATAATGTCTTCTATTGTGAACAGAGAGTTGATCTCACAAGCTTCAGATATATGGATATCTGGGCAGTTACATGGATCCGGTGAAGGAGTTCATTAGGATTGGGGACCTGACTTGAGATAACCGGATGGACGGATTTATCCTATCTCACATGTTCATCACATTGGTATTAGTAGGTATAAGTAATCCTTAGACTCAAAGAAATATTACTTAGTGATTCTGGATTATGGAATGTGATACTTTGACTCTATTCAAACACGATCCATAACAGGGAGGACCTTGGAGTGTGTGCGGGTAGGCGTTGGGTATCACACGAAGTAATTGTAGAATAGTTAATATTGGATTGAGCATTCGTCACTCCTGATAAATAGGAGATATGTCCAAGGATTGCTTGTGGAAGACTTGACTCTAAATCCTTGCAAGGTGATGGATTAAGAGTTGAAATGAAGATTTCACTTAATCTATCTATTCGGAGTTAACTCTACCTGTACAAGTAAAATGAACGTCTCGCTATATGTGACTTGACATTAACCATAGTCATAAGATTCGTTCGAGGATGTAGTTGATGAAGGATCGAATTATACTGGACCTAATACGAAAAGGTCAACGACGGAATCAATCTGTCTTCTTATAGCTCTGGCGGAATGTTTACCTTTCTGCTATTCACAGTCCGCGCACTCATTCCGATATACAAAGATTGAATATAATTTTGGAAATTAATTCAATGGTTGTATACGGCTAGTAGCAATAAGAACCTGATGAGTCATACATAAGACTTAGAACCAAAAGATGACATAATAGTAATTAATGGATGGAAGATTAAAATTGTTTTAATTCTAACTATATGGGGGCCGAAATTTATATGTTTATTTTATACATATATTAATTTATTTATTTAGACAATTATAATTGGATTATAGTTGTGGTTAAATTAATTATAGGATAAATAAGTTAGGAGATTTTATATGATTATATATCCCTAATTATTATCCTATCAAATAAAGAAATATTATCTATTATATTTAGATATAATTGTAGATAATATTAATAGAGTGTTATTTAGAATAAAACTCTACTTAAGTAACCTAATTCTATCTAACTAGGGTTTAGATACAAGAGGCTATAAACACCCCCTTATATGTTGAATTTCGGCCGAGCATAGATTCACCACCTAGGGTTGAATTTCGGCCAACACTGTAGAGGAAGGAATTGATTCTACTCGTCTCCATTCGATTAATTTCTATCTCTGTTCTCTTCTCTTTAATCTTGTGTTGATTTATTAGAGACAATCTTTATTGATTGTTATTCCTAGTTGAGATTCTAATCACTTTGACTGTTTGTTTTTGTTTGTGCTCGTGAAACTCGGAGTAAGAGTTGTGGCCACTTTGTTTGCAACTGTAGATAGAACGACATCTGAGGTATTTCATTCTATCCTTCTTTGTATGAAATAACGATTAACGGATCTTGCTTAAAGGAAATAGGTAAAAAAAATTTATATTTTCGTTGCCCTGTGTTTGCCTATTTTCCTTTCAGTATAATCCTATGTTTGATACATGCACATCGAGCAAATATATGTTCCAATGGGTATATATCACAAGAGCTCTCGATAGTATGCCGATCGCATGAACTGTTAGTCCCGTGTAACGTGACAAAGTTAGTTCCAGGAGGGGGGTAGGAACTATTTAAAATTTTCACGTAAGGCTGACTAAAACTTTAAAAAAAGACTTTTAATAAGTCTTTTAGCACAGCGATACTGAGTAAGGTTAGAGGCAAGTTTTGTCAACTGGTGACTAAAACTGCTTCTATCGTGACTCAAGAGATAGCACTTAAGTCTATTCCTGAACTCAGCTTTCAGATCACTCAACTCAGCGTATGTTCTTTTTAGAGTTTTACTAGGCAGTACACAACAAGCAAAATGTAAAGGGGTAAAGGGTTAGAAATATGTTACTCAGCAGACTTATCCTGGTTCGGCCTCCTTGCCTACATCAAGTCCCCGGAATCCTTCTGAGCTTTTTGAATCCTCTACTGAGCTCTTTAAAGATAGAGCACAAACCGTTTACAAATAGCTACTGAGTATACAAGAGTACCTTCCTATATTCTTCTACTCAATACTATATCTACTGTTGAGTGCTATAACCGAGCAACTCATCTTCTCCTTTCTATTCTCTAGAAATGATAAAGTGTTTGTTCTAACAAAAGCTAAGAACACTTTAGATGAATGAATCACTCTAGACTTTTACACTGAAATAGGAATTGGTGTAAGCATTTGCTTTGATTTTCAAGAAAGAACTTCGAGTTGGTATTTGGTCAGCATTTCGACTTGATGAAGATCTGCATCAAATGAAGCATTTGAGAGGCCTATTTATAGTGACATCTAAGGCATCGGTCATTTCGAATTTCGAAATAATCATTGGAGGGAAATGGCTTCCTGTCGCTTTCACTCAGTCAGTGCTCAGCGTCTTCGGCCAATGAGAACGTTGCATTTTCTGTCTTCGTCAGGGATCAGTTCCTTTTGCGCAGGCTGGTCAGAGTGTCTCCACCTTTAAGGAAAAGTCTTCCAGACAGCTTTCTGCCTTGTCTGAATATTTCCTTAAGTGGAAATACTTTGTCTCCAAGTTGTCCAGACCAACTACTGACCTGACCTCCTTGTCGCTTGACTCAATAGCTTCGTCTTGAAGCAATTGAGAAGGCTTCTCGATCCTTCTCCCTGCTGGGCTCCGTTTTGTTCTCCTTGGGCCGTGTGGCTTTCAACAGTTGACTTGGGCTTGACTTTCTCTTGTGGGATTTTGGGCCTTAAACTTTTAATGTCTTGATTCTTATAATTCAATTAACTCAACATTGAACAAACACATTAGTATTAATAAATCAAAGCATTTAAATTTAATGTGTTGGAATATTTTATCATGGGAAATTAACTATACTTTAAATAATTTTGTCAAATTTATCAAAAAAAAAAAAAATTTTGTCAAATCAAAATCATGTGGAAAGGTGTTTCAACAAACTCCCTCATTTTGATGTTGGCAAAAATATTCAATTAGGAACTCAGTGTTGAGCTCCCCCATGATTGTTGACCATTTCTAAACTTCTGAAAATTCTCCCCCATAAGGGTTGAACCACTGACTTAGTTTGACTTTAAACATTTCAAGGTTTAATCAAGTAAGTCTAAGGTTAGAGTCAGAAGTAGGTCAGTACTTAGAACATTTTATCTTTACTCAGTTTTGATACTTCTTGAATGAAAAGTGAAGTTCAGTTATCAGAGTAGAAGTGAACTGAGTAAATTAGTGGATGTGGAGTAGTGTTACTCAGTGGCCAATACTTGTATAATTTTTTATGTTCATAAGTTTAATTAATTTTGTTCAATGATTTTTAAGAATGTAGACATTTGAGAATAGTCGGCAAGAGTTCAATCACAGCAGATAGAGAAAATAGATAAAGACACTATAATGATTAACTCAGTTTATGTGAAAAGATACGTTCTTATATATTTTAGAGCAACAAGATAACACATCATCAACAAAACTATCAATCACAAGAACAAGCAAGTATAAAGGAAATTGTCTATTTTATATTGACTTGGACTTGTTTGGATTTTCTAGGTTGCTGACTAGACTGTGGGGTTCCTTGTTGCTGAGTTTGGGAGTTTGGGGCAGCAGAAGTAGATACGGGTTGTTTTTGTTGAGTTCCTTCTGCAGTTTGTTTATCTTTATTTTTCTCCCCCTTTTTGCCAGCATCACTGGGCTGAGGGGCAGAAGCATAAAATTGCCTCGTCTGAACAACACGAGTCAGTCTGGATGAGAACTGTTGAAGTTGAATCGTACTCTCCTTAAGACCTTTGAATACTTGTAGGCCACTTTCCATATTTGCCACTAGGATCTTCATGGTGACACTAATTGCGCTGAGTATGAACTCAAGCGACTTACCAAGCCAAGTGATAGTGTCAATAATTTTGGCATAGGATTGGTGATGCATCTGTAGCATGGAGGTGTCGTATATATGGCGCTACGAAGTTTGGTGCTTGACATTTTCATAGGTAGATTTAGCATATCGGAAGATGTCATTGGTCTTAGCCTGATCAGTTTCCATCTCTTCCCTATTGAGGCTAAGTAGTCACACAGCCTCAGCGACTTGCTCAATAGTGCACTGTGAAGAGGAGGAGACTAACTCTTGAGCTTTGATAAGCTCAGTGTTCAGCTGCTGATAATGCTGAGTGGTTTCAGTAGAAGTGGCTACTGTTGAGTGCACAGCTGTAATGGCATTCAATTTTCCTTCTATTGAATCCATATGATGAACCATGTGCAGGTGAAGATCAGCCATCTTTACAAGAAACTCCTGCTTAGGCTGCTAAGAGACCACTAAGGTCAATACATTCATTAGCTCCTTAAGACCTTTAAGTTTGGTCAGAAGTTGTGTGATGTTTATCATTGAGTTGGCTCAGCACAAGAGGATTCAGCAGCACTGGCTCGAGACTGATTTATGTCGTTGATGAGGGCAGAGGCTGAAAGAAGGATTCTTCTCCCAGATTCAGTGGCATCCAAGAACCTCAAAGGATCCATTTCATCAGCATCTAGCGGAGTCTCAGGAGCCTGGTCCTTGTCAACAGTAGATATATGAGGTTGGGGTTACTGGATAAGAGTTGTATTATTGATGCACGTTTGATCAAGGTTGGGAGTTTAAACAGCAGGAGCGGTATTATCAGTGGTGGTTCTGTCAGCGGCATCTGAATCATTTACTAACTGCTCAGAGTTTAGAGTTGATTGATCAGCAGTAGTATCCACGTGCTCAGTGTCAACCTGGAGCTGAGTAGATACTTGGGGTTGTATCTGCTCGAGGTTGTCTTGAACAGGTGTTTCTTCAATTGCTTGCTCGTTGAGTTGAGCAGCAGAAGCATCGATCACTTGCTCAGTAGAGGAATCTTTGGGAGCAGCGGTGTCGGTAGATGGATTGCCCAACTTGGGTTCAGATATGGCATGTTCCTGAGAGGTAGAAACGGAGGCTTGTTTTTAGTCTCTTATTGTTGAGTCAGTTCAGGTGGATTTGTGCAGAAGGTGAAGCCCAGATCTGCGAGGTCAACAACAGAGTTGCGAGGAGGAGAGTCATCCAAGATATCAAAGACTTTGGGTCTGGATGACTTCCGTTTGAACCTCTTTTCCTTGCTTCCCCGATGGTTCTTGGATTTCTTGGACGGGCTAGCAGGGATAGGTTCAGTAACAGGAAGGGAAGTGTCCAGCTGAGTGTGTTTAGGTAGGTCAGTTTGCTCCTCGGCAACTACCTCAACTTCCTTCTCATGAGACTGAGCTCCTTGTTCATCAGCCTGCTCTCCAGCAGCTGAGTCTTCCTACTCAGGAGCTCTTATTCCCTCATCTTCAATCTGCTCCTCAGCAGAGATTGATTTTTCAAGTTGCTCAGTGGTGGAGGGAATAGAGGAGGTAGCTGGAATTCCTTACTGACCAGCTGAGGTAGAAACTCCTCGTGCTTGGAGAAAGAAGTCATCTTTAGGAGCTGCAAAATCCAGGGGTGTTGCATTCTGATCTTAAAGACTATCCTCTTTCGCAGTGGTTCCTCATCCACTTTATCAACCTCAGCAGTGTCAGGGGCTGCTCTCTTCTGTGACAACTCAGCAGTTTTTGTCTTGGGCTGAGTAGAAGATACCCTGGCCTTCTTTCCTACTGACTTAGGTACCGACGTTGTAGGCTCAGCAACCTTTCTCTTAGTGCTCTTGCTGGGCAGGTCAGTTGCAGCATCTTGGACTGCCTTACCCTTCATGGTTTTAGGCTTGAAGGGCAAACTGTATGTTAGCCCGTTCAGAATCACCGAAGTGATTTCAGTCCCTGTTTCGCTTTTCTCCTGGGCGAAACTGACTTTATAATCCTTGAGGATGGTAGTGATAAGGGATCCCATCCTGAGTACCCCAGTGCTTCTCTAAAATGCCCCGATTAAGAAGACGATCATATTCAGTGGCTTGTTCTCCAACATATGCCATATGAAACACTGCTCGAAGTTCGATGCTGATGTTGTTGAGTTGATTTTAGGGAAGAGGAAGTTGTCAGTATGTAGTGAGCCTGACGTTGAGGCTGAGCAAAGGAAGTGGTTGAGACTTCACCTACGAAGCCCGCTGGCTTGCAGTACTAAGTTTCATAATCGATGTATTTTACATCTTTTACTCTCCTCATCTTTGTCCATTTTTTCTTCAGCTTTAGAAGTGTGGCGAGGTACGTTGGGGTGATGACAATTTTGGTGTTTTTTACTGTGGTCACCATATAGTCCACATCGTCATCAACTATCATCAAGTTCTGGTAGAACTCAGTGACAAGCCTCGGATAGGTTACTCTGGGTAGGGAGAACAGCGTTGTCCATCCGTTGTCAGCAATCCACTGACAAAAGGGTTGCTCCGTCTCAATAAAGTCTTTCGAGAACCATCTCGAGATGTTGATTTTTGGATTGTCAATCTTATTGTAGGCAGCAGTGAAGGTCCTTTCCCTAGGATCCTTATTATTCTTCTTCTTCTTTTTCTTAGAGGGAGTAGAGGACTCGGTATGAGGATCTTGACCTAGGATGCTGACCTCAGTCATTATCTGGTCGTTCTAACCATGAATGGGCTGTTGGGATTTTGAAGAAAAGGAAGTATCACTGTACTCCTATTCTTGACTTTCTTCAGGAGAAGAAGGGTTAATGTCTGAGTTTCTGTCCTCGTAAAGGTCATTGTGGCTACAAGAAGTTTGTTGATCATCTCCAGACATGGTGTTCTTGGGTGTTCTTGAGAAAATGCAGAGGGATTTAAGGTTTGAGAGAGAGATTCAGTGCGAATAATCAAGTGTGGAAAGTAAATAGTGAAAAACTTTCACTATTTATAACCGAAGAGGAGTGATTTGATAGGTCAAAGAAACGGTGGGAATTCGATGTTGGGGTTTAGTGTCCTATAAGACAATTGTTCTAGGATACAAACTTAATGTAAATGAAGTGTTCTTTATATCATTTGTTTTAATGAGATATATGTTTTATAACTATATAAAGGCAATCCCTTTTAAGAACTAAATAAAGTCTAATAAAAGGAAATCCGTAAGTTTGTTTAAAGTGATTATAAAGTGTTCATACAAGCATGAAGTGAGACGAAACTTTATAATAAACTAATAAACTTAAAACCACCCCAAGTCAAGTAATATGTTCAGGATTGACATATCACTGTTGAGACTTGTATGTAACAATGTCTTCTGTCCCGATGTTAGACAAGGTGCCGAACGGCCTCGTCCGGGCGGACTGAGGGGTGGACACCTCATGGCGACGTAAGCGGTGATTGGCGCCGAAAGCAACCAATCATGGAATCAAGCTGCTCGGCAGGGCCGGAGCTCGGAGTATGGAAGAGTCGCCACCCACGAATGGGAAAATGAACACCGATCCCTTGCGGGAGACCGGTGAGGGTTCGGGAAACTTAGGTACGAGCCGAGAAGGCTAGCTCCTTTCCGGAGAAAGGCTACTAGGCACCACGACATCGCCCGGTTATGAACCACCGGCCTCCTACTCAGCGTGTTAGGCGATAACGGACTAATCGCATATTTCTTTAAGTTTAAAATTCATTTGAAACCTTTTCTTTCTCGCTTTGAAAATCGTTTCGAGCATGTCTTTAAAAGCCACTTTAGTAAAGAATCATCCATTTCGCATAAATTTAAAATACATAGGAGAGAGAGGGGGAGAAGAAAGAATTGATTTATTCACAGTGTGATTTTATGCTTCAATTTGTATATTAACTCTAAGCTAATCTCACTCCCCAAAAACGAGTTTATTTACATGGTTCGTACCTCAATCGTCGTTGGAACGATTTAAGTATGTTTCAAAACCCCGTTAATTTACATGATGTTCACTCGAATCGCCGTTAGAACGACTCGAGCGTTTGAAAACGTTGAGCAAAAAGTTTTAACCCAAAAATGTGATTAAGCATACAAGTCCATTTATTTTTCTACAAAACCGTTTAGTTTGGAAAACGATTCAAAACTCTATTATTTAGAAAGAAAACGATTTTAATTGCAAGATTCGCTTAATCCGTCGTTGGAACGAATTAAGGTTTTAAAACCGATTTTTTTGGAAATCAATTGAAAGTGATAACGAACCCGAAATCTTTTATTTATTAGAAAAACCTATAGAGTACTTTTTAATTAAAAACTCAAATTAAAACCCCTTTTTTACCTTTTAACTCCTCCCTTTAGACTTGAGCCCCCCTTTATCTAATTAAACCTCATGAATATAATTACAATATATAACCCATTAGACCCACAAATCACCTAGTCCATAATTACCCCAAAAATATATACTTATATAATCTAAGAATAAGAGTAACTAGTAAATATACACATAATAAAAAAATAATAGTTATAACTATAAGTTAATAATGAAAATAGAGTAAAGGAATGATATATACTATAGATATATATGTGTATAAATAAAAGTAAAAATATAGCTATGTATATTGTACTTTAATCCAAATAAAAATATGTGAAAATACTAAATAATATTAATAGGTAGAAAAACTAATATTTGACCCAAAACACCCCCAAAATAGTATTTGTACATAAAATGTGCCAAAAATAATCAAGTAAATACATCTTCAATATTTTTTTTTTTGGTAAGAAAATACACCTTCAATATTAATAAACCCAAAAATGCTAATACCATAAAATATCAATTAATTAATTAACCCAAAAATAATTAAGATGAAAAGATAGAAAAAGCAACCTCATCCATACCCAAAAAAATATATGTATAGACAACCCTAAAATTGAGAATAAAATGTATTAAGTATCCTATCATACCCATATCCCTATATTTACAATATTTCAACCCACCAAGACATACCCAAATAATTAATAAAGATTTAATAACCCAAAAAGGTATAAAGAAAAACTCACAAACAATCCCTATTTTAACTAAGAATCTCAAATGAACCCAAAATAATGACTATAAAAAAAATTCATAAATAAATAACTAATTATATAATAATGATAAACTAAATACACTCACCACCCCGCCATATATATATATATATACTTAACATAATAAACTAAATTCCCCCACCTCCGCCGTAAATATATGTATAATGGTAAATATCAGGATCAGCCCCTGATTTATTTAAAAATTCAGAAAAGGACCCAAAACACAATAAAACAAAAGATGAAAATATCAGAAACAGTCCCTTTGAAATTCCAGATTTGTAAAAGATATTAGATCTAGTCTATTTTGTCATTTTAGCCCCCCAGCTATCCAAATCGGGTCATGGTTCGTAACGGAGGATTCCAAAACGACGTTTTATTGAAAATAACGGTTCAAAATGTTTATAGAACAACGGATCTACGACGTTTGGATCCCGAACTACCCTTGAATCAGGTCACGGTTCGTATTGGGATCCAAACGAAGTTTTTATTTCAAAACCAAAACCATATACTTGTTCAAATGCAAAACGAAAAATTAACTTAACAAATCTAAACAATAAAAGTGTAAAAAAACAAGTAAATAAATAGATCTAAACAACAAAAATGCAATAAAGAGTAAACGGGTCTAGTTCCTCGGATTATTACCTCTTCAATTGGTAATGGAAATCCCAAATCAAGTCGATTGATTGTGTTTTGAGTCGTTTTTTGGTGTTTTTTCCTTTGGCTCGGGTCTCGTGGAATTTTTTCAGAGGTTCGGGTGTATCTTTTTCCTCCCTAATGCATTAGGCTCCATGCTATTTATAGGCATGGAGCCCTAAAAGGGTAATTTGCCTTTGCTTGGAGCCGAGGTAGGCTCCAAGCAAAGATGAGCAGCTTACCCTTGCCTTGGAGCCAAGGGTAAGCTGCCAATCATCATTTCAATTTTTTTTCTTTTTTTTTTAAATAAATAGATAAATGATGCATTTGGCATTCGGCCAACATTTGGCCGAATGCCAAATGCCATGGGGCTGGGCCTGGGCAGCCCAGCTCCCGTCACGGGCCGTCCAACGGCCCGTGATGAAAATAGCGGCCCCCGATGGGGCCACGTTTATATATATAGAAAATACACCTAAAATTAACCAAAACTAAAAAATGATTTTTATCAAAAATAATTTTACCAAAACCGATTTTATAAAATTAGCTTTTATAAAATTGGTCTTTGTACAAAACTCTCTTTTTATTTTTCGAGTTTTAAATCAAAACCCTTATTGGCCCGAAATTTTATTAATAGTAGAATTAATAAGAAAATGACACGAAATACTCCGAACTTGGCAAGACGGTTTAAGATTTCATTCGCGGAACCGATTCGCCCGTCATCTCGATTCGATTTCCGAATTCGATCAAACCGGTCTCCACGGTTCCTTTGAACAACGTTTTTTTTATTTATTATTTTCATTGACTCATCATTTATTTTAATCGACTGATTCGGATCCCTTTTTATAATTTTTCTTCATCGGTCCTCCGACCCCAGTGTCTACAGTTGCCCCTACTTTTCTATTTTTGACAGTGACGTGTGTGCTTTTTCGAAAACCATTTTCGTAAATACAACACATGCAATGTGAAACATAATAAATTAAAAGACACATATAGAGTGGGAGGAGAAAAACCTGATCTCCATGTCGCACGCTCCTGCCTTGTCTTCAATCTTCACTTTGGCTGTCCCGTCCTTGCCTCTGAATCGGCTGCCGGCGGACACTCCTTCTAGGGACCCTAGTCTCTAAATCGACCGCAGGTAAAATGGCTCTTTCTAGCAACCCTGGTCTCTAAATCGACCGCGGGTAAAATGGCTCTCTCTAGCAACCCTGGTCTCTAAATCGACCGCATGTAAAATGGCTCTTTCTAGCAACCCTGGTCTCTAAATCGACCGTAGGTAAGATGGCTCAATAGCAACCTCGGTCATCGATCGTAGGTAAGATGGCTCAATAGCAACCTCGGTCATCGACTGTAGGTAAGATGGCTCAAAAGCAACCTCGGTCATCGACCGTAGGTAAGATGGCTCAAAAGCAACCTAGCTCATCGACCATAGGTAAGATGGCTCTCTCTAGCAACCCTGGTCTCTAAATCAACCGCAGGTAAAATGGCTCTTTCTAGCGACCCTAGTCTCTAAATCGACCGCATGTGTGTAGTGATGCATATAGATGGGTGAATGTAGCCTAGTCTATGGATGCGTGTAAACACCTATGTGTGTGTGTGCAGGTGACTGTGCGTATGTTTGAATGTGCATAAGTGTGGCCTATGTGTTTTGCTTTATGCGGATGTATGGACATGTGTGTATGCAAACTATGTATGTGTGGATGAGATGGTCGAATGGATTCCCTTTTCATAGGCTGGAGGATTTCGGTAGCTTTAGATCGAGAAATGATGCTTCAGGCCATCTCCAAGGTGTGCAAGGATGAAGGTGAGGATAAGTTTGAAACTAAGGGTTGTAAGGATGGGGATTTGGTTTTGATAAGCTTGTGTCAAGGGGAGGTATGTAGTGATGCATATAGATGGGTGGATGTAGCCTAATCTATGGATGCGTGTAAACACTTATGTGTGTGTATGCAGGTGACCGTGCGTGTGTTTGAATGTGCATACATGTGGCCTATGCGTTTTGCTTTATATGGATGTATGGACACGTGTGTATGCAAACTATGTATGTGTGGATGAGATGGTCGAATGGATTCCCTTTTTCATAGGCTGGAGGATTTCGGTAGCTTCAGATCGAGAAATGATGCTTCAGGCCATCCCCTAGGTGTGCAAGGATGAGGGCGAGGATAAGTTTGAAACCAAGAGTTATAAGGATGGGGATTTGGTTTTGATGAGCTTGTGTCAAGGGGCTCTCGCCTTTAACCAGAGATTGACGCATTCATTTTTTCCCTAATTTTGCTTAAGCCGCCCTTTTCGGGTTTTCGACTCAACGGGATCTCTCTGATATTCTCTATCTCTCCTTTTGCATGAACCGCCCCTAGGGGTTTTCAATTCATCTTTTCTATATCTCACCGATCTTCTCTATCTCTCCTTTTGCTTGGATCGCCTCTTTTGAGATTTTCAATCCAACTTTTGTTCAGTTTTTTTATTGTAAATGATGCCGGATAGCACAGGGGGTTCATGTCCACGGGCCACTTCTATGCTGAGCATTTGACGATGAGTTCATGCCTGATGCCTTCGTTAATGGAGAAGCTTCCGGGGCGAGATGGACGGTGATCTGATTGCATGGTCGTGCCCTCGATTAAAGTTACCGTCTTGGTGTGGGTTAGAAGTTGATGCGAGCGCATGCCCCTGCCAACTTGAGGTGAGATTTCACGTGCGCTCAAACTAGGGATACTGCCGTTGGGAGTAGTTATGGAGGAGAGATGCTTCGGTCGGAGTTTGACTCTTGAGAGGACCACATAGGAGCGGAGGAACCAGACTTCATGGGGCATGAGAGAGAGGAATAGTCTTTTTTTTAGTCTTTTTTTCTAGATTTTGGATCGGTTTATGGGTGTGATTTTAGTTGAGACGGGGTGTGTTAGGCATGAAATTGACTAAGTTTAACAAATAATTTATAAGGGAATTCGGGTATTTTTATATCATTTTGTAAGGAATAAGAGCTAATTAATGTCCTTGTGCAGATAAGCAAAGAAAAATGCTAAACTCGCTGGAAACAGCTTGTTTCGCTAATGCCAATGAGGAGTGGAGCTTTACTTGTATCCAGCGGTCAAACGCCGGATTATCCAATGACGGACAACGACAGATCGTTGGTGGCAGTGGCAGGAAAGTGGCAGTGGCAGGTGAAAGTGTGTGGCGATGGGATTGCCAAAAGAAGCAAGATGATTTGAAGTCTCACCCCCTTGAGTGTTCAAGGGTTAATCTAAAGTTAATCTTTTTAGTTTATTTTAATTGTAGTAGGTAGTTGACTTAGTTTGTAGAAAAGGGTACGAAAGTTGTATCGATTTTTGTGTGGTCTCTGACTTTTCCCTTTAAATAGGAAAAGCAGAGAAGGATTAGGGATCGGATTATTTTCTTAGTTTTGTCTTTTAGAAGTAGAAAAGAAGGAAGAAGAGAGCTCCCATGGAGTCTCAAGCTCTATCAGGAATCCTCTTCTGCTCACTGCTCGATATGAGTGAGTAGACATTTTGAACGGGCACGGTATGGCCAGCCCGGTGATGTAAGCTTTACAACGTTTTTATGAATATTTAGTGTTTTGCCAATGTTGTGGTCAATGAGGATTTAACTTTCTTGCTCAAGCATGTATGTATGTGTTAGATGAATGTTAGGACACTGCTTTCATCTCCACCGATATCTCTATTGATCTCTCAACTTCGAAGCTGACAAGTTAGAAGGTTGTGTCAAGGGTTTTCTCATCTAGAAATGCAGTTTTGCTCTTAATGCTAGAAAGAACGCATCTTTAGGACGCTAAATGTGTTAGTAATTCTTAGGAGTTTGAGAACACATGACAGTTGACTCATACTCACTTCAAAACTGATACTTTGACTTCATTGGCATTGTCTTTTATTCATGGAATGTTGTAAGACGTAGCACACCGTGTTCGGTTATGTCAAGCCTGTTCTATTCCCTAAAATCTTTACAAAGTACCTCATTTCATTGTTTTATCATTCTGCCTGAGTCATTAAACAACCAATATTGAACAATCAATCATAAAGGAAGACACTGTTGTATCACACACTGTTTAGCAACGATTTCCGATATTGATTTGAATCACAATCCCTGTGGAGACGATACTCACTTATCACTTTATTACTTATATCTAGTGCACTTGCTAGAGTCCCATTTGAGGATAACATGGTGTCTATTGATGCGGGTGTTTTCATTGCAAATGCAACCGTCTAGCTTAAATAAAGCACTTGGCAAACATAAATTGAATTGTTTACTGCTCAGTTCATTAACCACCGTCACCAAAGTATGCCCTTTCGGGTTTTCACATTTCAGTTATTTTAACGCTCTACTTTTACCCCCCGGAATTTTCAAATAAGCGCCCCATGAGGTTTTCACTTATTGGGGTGTCCCTTATTGTTGCATAGGCCGTCCTTTGCGGATTTTCAACCTATCGGGATTTTCTTTCTTTTTTTTCATGAGAAAGATTCCTTGGGTTCCTTTAAGATTGACGGTAGTTCTAAACTTCGTCGCCGCCTTTGTCTTCATTCGACTACGCATTTGATCTTTCCTTGCTAAAGTGAGCTTTTCTCGTACATTTGATCATCCATTTGCTGGGCAATGTCAACTGCTCTTATCCCCTTGACGCCCCTCGGCTAGTTACGTCTGCTTGATAATTTTCTTTTACTTCTGATTGGCTTGACTTTGCCCCTGAGCCTTTTCAGCATTGCCCTTTTTTTTTTTACTTTGAGTCATCATAGATCTGAACCTTTTCATTGATCCTGGAACAGGGTCCTTTATCGTTGATAGGTTAGTTGTCCCCGTCTTGTTCTGAATGGTGCACTCATGCCCTGGTGTCCCTGATCTTTCACTAATGCAATTACCCGAAGGAACATGGTATGAACGATAATAATGAAGTTAGGTTATTAGGTCTATTGATTAAAACCCTAATCTAAGTCACTTGTATTCAAGGCGATTAACCCTACTTACCCTCCTGAAGTTCCTAGTGCGTGATTCCCTTGTAAGGCCAAAACTAGGTCTAAGGCTCAGCAATTTGGGCTTAATCAACTAAGAGGTCGTCAATCTCCTAGGCTCTGACTAGGTCAGATTCAGCTCACAATATGTGCCTACTCGATTTTGGGGCTTTTGAATGAGTTAAACCAATTGAATAAAGCGTAAGACAAAGATTAAATCAATAAGCATAGAACAAAATAAGAGCTAAAGTATTATTAAAGATGAAGAATAATGTCACAGGATACAATTAGCCTAGGATTCATAGATTGTATCAAAGAGTACAAACAAAGTAAAGTAAAAGGAGATACGAAAATCCCTTTCAAGGAACCTGTCTACTCTGCAATCGGCTTCCTAGGTCTTAAGGACGGACCTTGAATATTCCTCGAGAACAGCTTTGAAGGAGCTTCAATGGAGGTCGAAGAAGATGGAGGAGATGGAGAGGAAATTCAAGGGGAAAGCTAAAGTAATTTACAAATAATGAAAGATGCCTAATTTACATTGGAAAAATCCTATTTATAGGCGTGGCTCGGGCCCTTTTGATGACCTATTTCGTGTCCTTATGCAGGTAGGAAGTCGTGGGGTCCATCGTGGCGTCGTGGGGGCGGAATTGGTCTTTTTGACCAATTCCCGCAGGTCTGCTCGTCGAGCAGGGCGAGCTGCTCGGCGAGCAGGCACAGCCTGCTCGGTGAGCAGGAGCAGTGCCCGAGCAGTGCCTGGGCAGCGCCTGGGCAATGCCTGGGCAGTGCCCGAGCAGTGCCTGGGCAGCGCCTGGGCAGTGCCAGGGCAGTGCCTGGGCAGTGCCTGGGCAGTGCCAGGGCAGTGCCAGGGCAGTGCCAGGGCAGTGCCTGGGCAGTGCCAGGGCAGTGCCAGGGCAGTGCCTGGGCAGCGCCTGGGCTGTTCACCGATGCTCAATTCGCCGAGCGACTGCCGGGGGTCCTCGAGAAATGATTTTTGCCTGAAATTGATCATGTTTTAACCTGCACACGCACATAAACTCCAAACAACATTAGTCCAAAGGCTAAATTGACCCGCCAATCGCTTATTTTGAGCAAACGCTTCGTTTGGTGCGACTTTTGACGGATCAATTAGCTTCAAAAGATAACGGAATTATAATATGCATGCCATTTTGGCCGTATTTGCCTAAATTGATCATAAAACGAGCCTAAACAACGAAAAGTAAATAAAACATTTCCAATTTCTAACTAACTCACACAAAAGCATTTAAATGCGAGAATTGCTCGCTTATTAACTAAATAACGCTAAAAACCGTTCTAAAACCGTACCCAAAGATAGGGGTTTTTGACCCCTATCAAACCTCCTCGCACTTAAAACTTTACTTGTCCCTAAGTAAACTAAAAAACTAAACCCGCAATCACAAGCAAGCTAGAAAACCTCCCGGTTTGACTAGGTGCTTGACACAATTTCGAGCATCTGTAATTACATGCATTCGGAAATACAAAGTAGAGACACGATATCCAAAAGCCGCATTTCAATTATCATAGGTCATATGTTTTAAGAAAAAGGACACATGTTCAATTAAACGAGCTTGAGGGGATCGCTAAGTAAAACACCTCACCATAGGTAGTTCACTCATTTCACACAATTTTAGTGGCTAAAGTGTTTACTCTCGGCTTATGTTATTGCTTAGGATTACGTTGATTTTGCACGTTCATCCGAGTTCCTCTACTATGCTATATGACTCCGATGATATCAAAAACAGCCTCGAATTGGGGTTGTAATGTGGTTAGAGGGTTAAAGGTACAACAAGGTTAATAGTTCTAGCGCTAGAAAAACAAAGTTAAAATGGCTTTAGCGAGTATGAAGTGACTGAGCTTTTTATTCGTTATATTTTCTTTGAGACGTTTTGATTTTAAGAACTGGGAGATAGAGTTCTCCTTCTTTTGTTCGTCTCTTTTCTTTTCTCTTTTTTTTCTGTTTTTTTCGGATTGCATTGCTCAATCACTTCTTAGCCTTTTGGCTTGCTACTATGATGCCATAAACAAGGATAAAGCGCTAGAAGAAAACAAAGGCTCAATCCGAGCTTTGCAAAAACTGGGTTAAGTAACAAACCAAGTGATGGTTTGCAAAAATTGGGTTAGGACGAAAGAAAAATCTACAAACTACAAAAATATAGGCTCAAAGGGGCTTCCTAGAGTGGATGAAAAAGAGAAAATAAGGTAAAGAAAAGGGTTAATTCTAATGAGGCTGATTTCATCGTCTACCATCTCAAATCATTGCATGTAGGTTCAACACAGTATTAGGTGCAAAATCTGTAATCTTTCCACAAGTCAAAGCATTCACACAAAAATGTCAAGAAAAAGAGCTTTTTGATGTTCGCTCTTGGGCTCAAATTCAACTCACAATTCTTTGGGTTTCAATTTTGTGTTTACTAGTTCTCCCCAAACTCAAGTTTAACATCACATGCCTTCAATTCTTAAGTTATCTACCTAAGTAATGATTTTAGCATTTCTTCAAAAGTAGGCTCTAAATGCAAACTTTAGCTCATGCTTTTACAGATACAAGGATTGTGTCCTACACCTAAACTAGTTGTCATGCAATCTTAGATTCGGTTTTCAGCCCTCAAGGACAAATAACGAAGTTTAGATTCGAAGGAGGTTCACAGTTTTAGGTCTTAAACATGCAAAAACATAAATAAAACCCGAAAACGCTAAACTAAACTAGACACGACGCCACAAAAATTTAAAAATTATACCAATTTTTGTAAGTTTGTCTACCCCTCCTCCTCACACTTAAAATATGCAATAAGTTCCAACATTGCATCTAAAACCATAAAGCGCATGTACAAAAAGTTAGGGTGGAGAAGACAACTTACTGATTTTATCACAATCGCCAAAAACTTGATGATTTGCGGTGCCATTTTTTTTTTGTTTTGTTTTATTTTTTTTTTATTTTTTTTTTTCCAGCTCCGTTCGGGAAAAAATCCGAACCGTTGCTTATCTCGGCCGAGCAGCGGGCTGGGCGGCAGTGCCCAGCGACGGGCTGGGCGGCAGTGCCCAGCGGGCAAGGCGCAGTGCCCAGCTCACGGCGAGCTGGGCCCTTCTCGCCGAGCTGGGCCTCCTGGGGCCAAAATTTTTTTTTTTTTAAAAATTTTATTTTAAACCTGAACACTTAAAAAAAATAAAAATAAAATAAATAAAATAAAACTAAACAACTAAACTAAAATATCAATGTATAATATAAATAAAATAAACCTGAAAAGTTTTATTAAAACTTGGGTTGCCTCCCAAGAAGCGCTACGTTATAGTCGGTGAGCTCGACATAGAATTCCCGCCTAGGTGTATGCTTCTACTCGCGTTAGGAACTCGAACTCCTTAACAAATAACCCGTACCTACAAAACGGATTAAGAGCCTCAAATAAGTTTAATGAAAGTAGGAGGCCGAATTTAAACATATTATGAAAAAGTTTGGTTTGCTCCCTTTTGGATTCTCTTGGTAGGTCGAAGAGAATGAAAACTTCTGAGCATGAAGCAAACCTAAACTTTTCTAATTTTTGAGGAAAAGGTAGTTGAGATACACAAGTTTTGATTTGATCTTTTATCTCTATCACATGATTTAGGATTTCAGATTTTGAACCGGGGTTGCTTACCGCTTCCGGTTCCTCACTTACCTCGAGTGATGCATGTGATAGTGGACTTGGTTCTACCTTTTTGTCATTCCTCAAGGAGATGGCTTGAGCTGATTCCTTTTGTGGGATTTCTATGTTTTCCTTTATACCTGGGAGAGCATCTCGGGATTGCTCTTGCATCTCATGGTTTATTTGAGCCAATTGGTTGCTCAAGTCCTTGCAAACCTCCTCGTTGATTGTAAGTCGGGCTGATATTCCTTTCAAAAGGGACAGCACCTCATCTCGTGAGCTAGAGGGTTGTGGAGGAACTTGGCTTGCTTGTTCGTAAGGGAACATTCCCAATTCGTTTTCCCTGTGCTCATTAACAAACCTATTTGGAGGCCTCAACATGTTAGGGTTCCCGTAGGACAGATTTGAGTGTTGAGGTCTCCTCCAATCACTACCATAAAAGTTGTAAGAATTGGGGTTAGAATTATACCTTTGGTGATTACCCACAAAACTTACACTTTCATTGGTGTTGAGGCTCAGTTTCGCCATCAAGATATCCATTTTCTCATTTAAGTCAGCCATGGAGGGATTGGGAGCCTCATTCTCCAGGGCATGCATGTATTGTCTTGATGGGATAGTAAACTTTTGAGCTTGCCACTCGACTTTTTCTTGCCAATTCATTGATCAGAGAATGCTGAGAAAAAGTGAAGTTCTAGCACAAAAGTTGATAAGTAACAGTATACAGATATGAACAAGTATAGAAAAGTATAAAGAAATTATATATTAATAAGTATAGACGACATAAACAAAGATATTCACAAAGGAATGCCTAAACTAACAAATCAACCTTTGGTTCGATATTGCAGAAGAAATAAATCCCCGGCAACGGCGCCAAAAACTTGATTATTGGCGGTTGTCGGGTATTTATAGATTTAATCTACTTTCCCTGGCAACGGCATCAAAAACTTGATTATTGGCGGTTGTCGGGTATTTATAGATTTAATCTACTTTCCCCGGCAACGGTGCCAAAAACTTGATGCGCCTCACAGTAGTCGCACCGCGAGACTCACTAAGGGATAAGTGTACCCCGTCGTTATCAAGTAATAAATCTGGAAAGTCCAGGTATCGAATCCACAGGACTTATTTACCACAGGTATCGAATTACTTGGTCTCAGGTGTTATCTAGGCTTTGTGGGTTTTGAGTTTGTTTTCTTAAGTTAATCTACTCCTAGGTTGAATTACGCTACTCCTAGCTAAGTATACTAGTTCTAACTAAGTTATTCTACGTCTAATTAAGTTAAACTACTCCTAATTAAGTTAAACTACTCCTAATTAAGTTAAACTACTCCTAATTGATCTTTCACTAATGCAATTACCCGAAGGAACAAGGTATGAACGATAATAATGAAGTTAGGTTATTAGGTCTATTGATTAAAAACCTAATCTAAGTCACTTGTATTCAAGGCGATTAACCCTACTTACCTTCCTGAAGTTCCTAGTGCGTGATTCCCTTGTAAGGCCGAAACTAGGTCTAAGGCTCAACAATTTGGGCTTAATCAACTAAGAGGTCGTCAATCTCCTAGGCTCTGACTAGGTCAGATTCAGCTCACAATATGTGCCTACTCGATTTTGGGGCTTTTGAATGAGTTAAACCAATTGAATAAAGCGTAAGACAAAGATTAAATCAATAAGCATAGAACAAAATAAGAGCTAAAGTATTATTAAAGATGAAGAATAATGTCACAGGATACAATTAGCCTAGGATTCATAGATTGTATCAAAGAGTACAAACAAAGTAAAGTAAAAGGAGATACGAAAATCCCTTTCAAGGAACCTGTCTACTCTGCAATCGACTTCCTAGGTCTTAAGGACGGACCTTGAATATTCCTCGAGAACAGCTTTGAAGGAGCTTCAATGGAGGTCGAAGAAGATGGAGGAGATGGAGAGGAAATTCAAGGGGAAAGCTAAAGTAATTTACAAATAATGAAAGATGCCTAATTTACATTGGAAAAATCCTATTTATAGGCGTGGCTCGGGCCCTTTTGATGACCTATTTCGTGTCCTTATGCAGGTAGGAAGTCGTGGGGTTCATCGTGGCGTCGTGGGGGCGGAATTGGTCTTTTTGACCAATTCCCGCAGGTCTGCTCGCCGAGCAGGGCGAGCTGCTCGGCGAGCAGGCACTGCTCATCGCGAGCAGGCTCCCTGCTCGCCCGAGCAGGCCTCTGAGGGCCTGCTCGGCGAGCAGGAGCAGTGCCCGAGCAGTGCCTGGGCAGTGCCTGGGAGCAAGAGCAGTGCCCGAGCAGTGCCTGGGCAGCGCCTGGGCTGCTCACCGATGCTCAATTCGCCGAGCGACTGCCGGGGGTCCTCGAGACACGATTTTTGCCTGAAATTGATCATGTTTTAACCTGCACACGCACATAAACTCCAAACAACATTAGTTCAAAGGCTAAATTGACCCGCCAATCGCTTATTTTGAGCAAACGCTTCGTTTGGTGCGACTTTTGATGGATCAATTATCTTCAAAAGATAACGGAATTATAATATGCATGCCATTTTGGCCGTATTTGCCTAAATTGATCATAAAACGAGCCTAAACAATGAAAAGTAAATAAAACATTTCCAATTTCTAACTAACTCACACAAAAGCATTTAAATGCGAGAATTGCTCGCTTATTAACTAAATAACGCTAAAAACCGTTCTAAAACCGTACCCAAAGATAGGGGTTTTTGACCCCTATCAGTCCCCTTTGGGGGGAGGAATTTTTGTCGATGCCTTAGTGCTAGCATGGTTATGGGGGCTTGTTGCTTGCTCCTTCTTTTCTTTTCTTTTTCTCTCTTTTGGACTTTGTTGATTGTCATTCAGTCTTCTTTTTGGCAAAAGCCGGTGAGAACCCTTCGTTTGATGGGTCTACGCTCGACTTATTATCGTAGAGTCAGGGAATCGCTTCTCATGATTTATTTTGGTTTTTTTTTCTTTTTTCTCTCTTAATTTTCTCTCTTCAGTGGTTAAGTACTGAGCAATAATTATATTCTAGAGCTTACGTCCGTGCCATGATAGAAGCGGGAATATCTCAATTGAGTAGATATCAAATGTAAGTACGTATGTTTTAGGATAAATTTGCGAAAACGAAATTTCATTGAATTCAAAAGGAGGTTAACAACATCTTGTGGAATAGAAGATAAAATAAAAGACAAGGATAAAGACTACAAGTGCAATCCTCTCTCTCATGCTACTTCAGGAAGCTTCAGATTCTTCCACTTCATAAGTGTCCTCTATCTCGAGAACTTCTTCTTTAGCTTATCCTGATCCGTTTCACCGTTCAAGGAACAAGTCGAAGGCTTCATCTGCATGAGAAGGATCCGGATCACTTATCTTTCCAGCTTCGACGAGATCTTGAATTTCATGCTTCAACCTCATGCAAGTACTTGTTTCGTGACCATATTTCTGGTGGAAGTGGCAGTAGCCCTTGCGTTTGGCTAACTCAGTGGTTTGACCTCCCGTGGCTGGTAGAGGATGAAGTATGTCATGCATTCGTAGACCCTCCAACACTTCAAATAAGGGTTGAGTGAAAGTGGAGAATTCCCTTCCCTCGCTTATATACTGAGTGGGCGATTGAGGGCGAACAACCCTGGTAATCTCATGTCCCCGATGGTGTGGATCTTGTTGTGTTCGTGAAACATGGTGTGAGACTACCCTTGGTGGAGTGAATGTTTGTGGATTAGCTTGTGACGTGAGCTGGAACATAGGTTTCTCCACAGCAGCTTTCGGGATCTCCGCAACCAGTGACTCGCTCAGGACCTCCCTGACCAACCTTTTAAGCTTTATCTTGAATTCATCTGAAGCAAGGATATCGGGAAGAACTCGCTCGATTTCTGCTCTGAGATTGAAATATCCTATCATATCTTGGGAATTTTCAACCCCCTCATGCTTAGCAGCCTCCGGATCATTAAGAGCACGTTTGAACTCATCAGAAAAGATGTATTTAGCTAAAGCCCCTTGCACACGGCTCTCAAGATTGTGGTTTGAATTGCTGGACTGGGCCATGAGTTGGGTTTCTAATAAGGAAAGAGAAAGGATCGGTGAGTGGAGCTTTTTAGGCATTATGAATTTTGATGATGCGATGCACGTGTGATGCGAATGCCAGAGCTATCTACTTGTGCCTCCTATCGATGGATGTATGATTTATGCATGATTCGTGGTGTGCGCTTTATTTCTTACAACATAAACACGATTTGACTGGAGCTATACCCCTTTTTACCAGAGCTGTTGGCAGCGCTTCGATCGTTTGTGCTAACTTACCTGTTTGGAAGTGCGGATGCCCGAAACCATTTCAACTATTGTACACACATTAGTATGAACCCTACAAGTTTACTATGCAATGTTTTACAAGATGTACAATGTTGAATGATGCTCGACACGACTGACGCTTGTGAGATTGAGACGACCCTCATGATAAGTAAAATTTCCTAGGACGCTAGGTAGATGAGAGTGTACCCCGATGATATCTGTGACGTGTAGATACATTCGAGGGGTAGCGACATGAGTGGGGGGAAATGACATACTTGGTACATCGACACGACTCACGACCTAAAAAAACAACATAAGCGACTATGCATGAGGTGCATGTGAGGGATTGCCATCATCGGTTGTGATGACATACTTCGAAGATACAAGGCGTTACACGGGCTGATGTGATGCTCATGGTATGTTCGAGAATTAAACAGACCATGACGGAGACATGCGGGGCACTTGTCCATAGTTTACTTGGTATCGATACTAATAGCAGGGAACCGTCTTTCTGGGAAACACAAGTTTCCTGAAACAGGCCGACATAGAGGGTGTGTCCTAAACTAGAAGCCAGCGGGACGAGACCACAACATATGGGGTGTGGGTCAATGGTTAGTTTAAACCCAAGATACAAATACGTAGACGTACCAACGGAACCTTGGTGTGCTATGCAGAAAGTGGTAACACACGGGGTGTGCCCCAAACAGGTTAAGGCATAAGGAAGACGCGAGTGACATACGTGATGTGCGCCAATTGTCAGCTTCTCTTGGAAAGCAACTATTACAATGATGGGTATTATTTAACAGGACAATGAACATGGAATACCCGATACTCGAGGTCCGAATAGGATGCATATGTCAACATACGAGGTATGTGCCAATTATTAACTCCTACTTGGCTCACTAGTATCATGACAGAGTGGTTTGAAACATGGTGCATTTAGGAAGTACGATGACGTACATGGTATGCCTTAGAGGTAGCCAAAAGGCATGATGGGAGTCACACTTGATGTGCCCCCACGATTGACTTATACACAACTCACGAACGATGTGATGGCTTGATTTTGGGACTTCGACCGTCGCGGGGGAAATCCAACATGCTAGGTATGAGACACGAATAGGGTACGCATACGACACACGTATTATCTGACCAACTTTGGGTATAGATGAAGCACAGATATGACTCAAGAGGTACCTTCTAACAACATTGGAGGTGTCAGCTAGACACGATACCGACACGCAGGGTACGGTCCAAGGATTAACTCAAGATAGAGACATAAATACCTTGATGAACTTGCGGACATCGGTGCGTTTGGTAGAATGAAAGGTGTCCTAATCCGATCGAGGTACCGACGAGACGAAAACGACGACTTACCTGGTATGTGTCAAAGGTCAATTTGCTTTATAGCGCAAACCCAATGACAATATGTTTTATGAGAATCCCTAAAGATCTTACGTGGATATTTATGACGTATTTGGTCCATCACTGATATTTGAGATACCAGCAATGACACACAGGGTAGACGTCGATAGTTCGACTGGAACCTATCACTATGAACAATTTGAGGAGTAACGAAGGTGCAAACCAAGACCTTAGAGGTAAGTGCCAAACGTTGGACTTAGACGCTGTACGAACAACTCGATACTACTGATACGAGCGAGGCCCAAATAGCGACACATAGGGCATATGTCTCAGACTCGTGAATAAGGCAATTCAGAGTTTGGGGGCGCATGGACAACAGTACCAATGATGTGGGGGGAGCGTGTAAACAGACCATGACGGAGACATCCGGGGCACTTGTCCATAGTTTACTTGGTATCGATACTAATAGCAGGGAACCGTCTTTCTGGGAAACACAAGTTTCCTAAAACAGGCCGACATAGAGGGTGTGTCCTAAACTAGAAGCCAGCGGGATGAGACCAGCACATATGGGGTGTGGGTCAATGGTTAGTTTAAACCCAAGATACAAATACGTAGACGTACCAACGGAACCTTGGTGTGCTATGCAGAAAGTGGTAACACACGGGGTGTGCCCCAAACAGGTTAAGGCATAAGGAAGACGTGAGTGACATACGTGATGTGCGCCAATTGTCAGCTTCTCTTGGAAAGCAACTATTACAATGATGGGTATTATTTAACTGGATAATGAACTCGGAATACCCGATACTCGAGGTCCAAATAAGATGCATATATCAACATGCGAGGTATGTGCCAATTATTAACTCCTACTTGGCTCACTAGTATCATGACAGAGTGGTTTGAAACATGGTGCATTTAGGAAGTACGATGACGTACATGGTATGCCTTAGAGGTAGCCAAAAGGCATGATGGGAGTCACACTTGATGTGCCCCCACGATTGACTTATACACAACTCACGAACGATGTGATGGCTTGATTTTGGGACTTCGACCGTCTCGGGGGAAATCCAACATGCTAGGTACGAGACACGAATAGGGTACGCATACGACACACGTATTATCTGACCAACTTTGGGTATAGATGAAGCACAGATATGACTCAAGAGGTACCTTCTAACAACATTGGAGGTGTCAGCTAGACACGATACCGACATGCAGGGTGCGGTCCAAGGATTAACTCAAGATAGAGACATAAATAGCTTGATGAACTTGCGGACATCGGTGCGTTTGGTAGAATGAAAGGTGTCCTAATCCGATCGAGGTACCGACGAGACGAAAACGACGACTTACCTGGTATGTGTCAAAGGTCAATTTGCTTTATAGTGCAAACCCAATGACAATATGTTTTATGAGAATCCCTAAAGATCTTACGTGGATATTTATGACGTATTTGGTCCATCACTGATATTTGAGATACCAGCAATGACACACAGGGTAGACATCGATAGTTCGACTGGAACCTATCACTATGAACAATTTGAGGAGTAACGAAGGTGCAAACCAAGACCTTAGAGGTAAGTGCCAAACATTGGACTTAGACGCGGTACGAACAACTCGATACTACTGATACGAGCGAGGCCCAAATAGCGACACATAGGGCATATGTCTCAGACTCGTGAATAAGGCAATTCAGAGTTTGGGGGCGCATGGACAACGGTACCAATGATGTGGGGGGAGCGTGTCGAGGATTTGACAATATAAACAAACAGATGTTTGAGGCGTACTCAAGACATGAGTGACGATTTACGGGGCGTACGTCAAGAGTTTGATAGGAGCCTCACGACATGAACGACTCAGTGTGTCAAGGTATGAGCGGGACGCTCAAGATGGCCCATAGGGTACGTGCCTAAGGGTGTGACTTGGACTCGACGACATGAATCACTCTATATAACAGGTACGTGCCAAAAGTTCGACTCAAACTTGACGATACAAATGACTCGACATTGGAGATGTAAGCGAGATACGCGTGATGACATATATGATACTTGCCCCATATTCGACTTTAACTCGATGATATGAATAACTCGACATTTGACATGCGAATGGGACGTACCAAACCGCGTATGGGGGTATGTGCCACAAGCTTAACCCTGACTGGATGGTATAAACGACTCAGCCTTTGATATGTGAGTAAGGTGTGAGGGATGACATACGGAACGCGCGTCAAAGGACGTGTGATGTCGTCGATTATTGCGGAAAAATAAATCATTCACCAAACAATACAATTCGTTTTAATGCATCAGCGTTCAGTGACTAAGATATCGACCAAATCGGATTGTCCTTTCGAATAACTCGTCTTTCGTTATTTCGCGAGATGCATTAGTTCGGGTTTTGACTCCCTTTTGAGCGTATCTCGGATTTAGACGTGGTACGAGTTATTCTTTTAGTTCAATCGTTCGTTATTGACAATGACTCGTTCCCTTTTATTCGCGTGGGTTCGTGTCTCGATTTTTGGATTACGATGGGATCTTTTGGATCTATCGAGAGACGTAACCACGTGTTTGTTTAGTGATGAAATCACTTTTTGGATTTTTTTTTAGGGAACGGACTCATTGCGTAACGCATTTGTTTTTAGCGTCAAGAATCCGCTTGCTCGTTTTGGCTACGTGAAAAGACGGTGAGTCTTATTTGAGCGCACGGTAATATTTCGGCTAGCAACAATTTTTTATTTCTTCCAATTTACGGGATATATCATCCTAGCGTGGTTATAGAAAATCAACGTTTCGTTTAATCGCATGCTTATTCGAAGCAGGGATATTACCATTCTTTTCACTTAGGCACGAGTTAAGCAAACACGCAGATCGGGCCATATTTCTTGTAGTTTTGGTAATGGTCGAAATGATCGAGCCATTAGTCAAATCCACAGTCTCGTCCATATGGTGCAATTACGTGGTTTTTTATTTTAATTCGGCTTCGTGATTTTAGGCGGCGTATATACCAGTTCGAGGCACGTATTTAACGATATTGGTTTATTTTCTTTAACTACTCTCGGGATTAACATATATCGTAGATACGGAATGATTTTGGTCGTTTTTATCTTTGTTTTTCTTTTATTTTCTTGGTCACTTTTGCGGATACGTCCATTTCTCCTTAGAACAACGCAAGGTATAATGTAAGAGCCCGTTTTTTATTCGGAAGGGACGGGTCACGTTTACGAAACTCTTTACGTTACAACGGGGTTGTTCAAAACAGAAATGTTCTTCGTTTTCGTTTTGTCATAATCTCGCTTTATCCCAAGGTATTTAAAGAATGTGAATAACGGTTATCGTTAATATAGTCTTTTGAATCGAGATATAACTATCCTTAATACCAAACCGATTCATACTAATACGTGCTTACGTCATAACGCATTTCCTGAACATGTGCCTTCTTCGGGACACGGAAAGGGACCAGGCGGGTCGCACAAGTTCATTCGTACGAGATGACTAAGTCATCTTTAACATATATCGTAGATACGGAATGATTTTGGTCGTTTTTATCTTTGTTTTTCTTTTATTTTCTTGGTCACTTTTGCGGATACGTCCATTTCTCCTTAGAACAACGCAAGGTATAATGTAAGAGCCCGTTTTTTATTCGGAAGGGACGGGTCACGTTTACGAAACTCTATACGTTACAACGGGGTTGTTCAAAATAGAAATGTTCTTCGTTTTCGTTTTGTCATAATCTCGCTTTATCCCAAGGTATTTAAAGAATGTGAATAACGGTTATCGTTAATATAGTCTTTTGAATCGAGATATAACTATCCTTAATACCAAACCGATTCATACTAATACGTGCTTACGTCATAACGCATTTCCTGAACATGTGCCTTCTTCGGGACACGGAAAGGGACCAGGCGGGTCGCACAAGTTCATTCGTACGAGATGACTAAGTCATCTTTAGTTCGAATCGTTTCGATGTTTTGGGGTAGTTTGTATATCGGTTTAAGAGTATATATTAACGTATCGTTTCATTTTCCTTACATATTTTAGGATTAGACACGTATCATAGCAATTTGAAAACACGAACTGCTTCATTTATCACATAAAAAATAGTAACGGGTAATCCTATGGCAACTTCTAAGGCTACTATATGCTGACACGGCTGATCGCGGGACCTCACAGGACCGCACAAATTCGCCCCTAACGAATGGATGGGGACCCTTTGGCGCCTTACTGCAAGGGGGAACTTACACTAGCCTCTTTCGAGCGACGAATGGACTCTCAATAGAGGTTTCGCGGAAATTACCCAAAAGGTTTGCAATAATGCTTATGAATGCATACGAAAAGAAATAATACGATCCGTCCCCGTTAAGGGCTTAATACATGCCTTTCGGAATCAAATTTCTCGCTTCCCCAGCAGAGTCGCCACTTGTTAGACAAGGTGCCGAACGGCCTCGCCCGGGCGGACTGGGGGGTGGACACCTCATGGCGACGTAAGCGGTGATTGGCGCCGAAAGCAACCAATCATGGAATCAAACTGCTCGGCAGGGCCGGAGCTCGGAGTATGGAAGAGTCGCCACCCACGAATGGGAAAATGAACACCGATCCCTTGCGGGAGACCGGTGAGGGTTCGGGAAACTTAGGTACGAGCCGAGAAGGCTAGCTCCTTTCCGGAGAAAGGCTACTAGGCACCACGACATCGCCCGGTTATGAACCACCGGCCTCCTACTCAGCGTGTTAGGCGATAACGGACTAATCGCATATTTCTTTAAGTTTAAAATTCATTTGAAACCTTTTCTTTCTCGCTTTGAAAACTGTTTCGAGCATGTCTTTAAAAGCCACTTTAGTAAAGAATCACCCATTTTGCATAAATTTAAAATACATAGGAGAGAGAGGGGGAGAAGAAAGAATTGATTTATTCACAGTGTGATTTTATGCTTCAATTTGTATATTAACTCTAAGCTAATCTCACTCCCCAAAAACGAGTTTATTTACATGGTTCGTACCTCAATCGTCGTTGGAACGATTTAAGTACATTTCAAAACCCCGTTAATTTACATGATGTTCACTCGAATCGCCGTTGAAACGACTCGAGCGTTTGAAAACGTTGAGCAAAAAGTGTTAACCCAAAAATGTGATTAAGCATACAAGTCCATTTATTTTTCTACAAAACCGTTTAGTTTGGAAAACGATTCAAAACTCTATTATTTAGAAAGAAAACGATTTTAATTGCAAGATTCGCTTAATCCGTTGTTGGAACGAATTAAGGTTTTAAAACCGATTTTTTTGGAAATCAATTAAAAGTGATAACGAACCCGAAATCTTTTATTTATTAGAAAAACCTATAGAGTACTTTTTAATTAAAAACTCAAATTAAAACCCCTTTTTTACCTTTTAACTCCTCCCTTTAGACTTGAGCCCCCCTTTATCTAATTAAACCCCATGAATATAATTACAATATATAACCCATTAGACCCACAAATCACCTAGCCCATAATTACCCCAAAAATATATACTTATATAATCTAAGAATAAGAGTAACTAGTAAATATACACATAATAAAAAAATAATAGTTATAACTATAAGTTAATAATGAAAATAGAGTAAAGGAATAATATATACTATAGATATATATGTATAAATAAAAGTAAAAATATAGCCATGTATATTGTACTTTAATCCAAATAAAAATATGTGAAAATACTAAATAATATTAATAGGTAGAAAAACTAATATTTGACCCAAAACACCCCCAAAATAGTATTTGTACATAAAATGTGCCAAAAATAATCAAGTAAATACACCTTCAATATTAATAAACCCAAAAATGCTAATACCATAAAAATATCAATTAATTAATTAACCCAAAAATAATTAAGATGAAAAGATAGAAAAAGCAACCTCATCCATACCCAAAAAAAATATATATGTATAGACAACTCTAAAATTGAGAATAAAATGTATTAAGTATCCTATCATACTCATATCCCTATATTTACAATATTTCAACCCACCAAGACATACCCAAATAATTAATAAAGATTTAATAACCCAAAAAGGTATAAAGAAAAACTCACAAACAGTCCCTATTTTAACTAAGAATCTCAAATGAACCCAAAATAATGACTATAAAAAAAATCCATAAATAAATAACTAATTATATAATAATGATAAACTAAATACACCCACCACCCCGCCATATATATATATATATACTTAACATAATAAACTAAATTGCCCCACCTCCGCCGTAAATATATGTATAATGGCAAATATCAGGATCAGCCCCTGATTTATTTAAAAATTCAGAAAAGGACCCAAAACACAATAAAACAAAAAGATGAAAATATCAGAAACAGTCCCTTTGAAATTTCAGATTTATAAAAGATATTAGATCTAGTCGATTTTGTCATTTTAGCCCCCCAACTACCCAAATCGGGTCATGGTTCGTAACGGAGGATTCCAAAACGATGTTTTATTGAAAATAACGGTTCAAAATGTTTATAGAACAACGGATCTCGACGTTTGGATCCCGAACTACCCTTGAATCGGGTCACGGTTCGTATTGGGATCCAAACGAAGTTTTTATTTCAAAACCAAAACCAAATACTTCTTCAAATGCAAAACGAAAAATTAACTTAACAAATCTAAACAATAAAAGTGTAAAAAAACAAGTAAATAAATAGATCTAAACAACAAAAATACAATAAAGAGTAAACGGGTCTAGTTCCTCGGATTATTACCTCTTCAATTGGTAATGAAAATCCCAAATCAAGTCGATTGATTGTGTTTTGAGTCGTTTTTTGGTATTTTTTCCTTTGGCTCGGGTCTCGTGGAATTTTTCCAGAGATTCGGGTGTATCTTTTTCCTCCCTAATGCATTAGGCTCCATGCTATTTATAGGCATGGAGCCCTAAAAGGGTAATTTGCCTTTGCTTGGAGCCGAGGTAGGCTCCAAGCAAAGATGAGCAGCTTACCCTTGCCTTGGAGCCAAGGGTAAGCTGCCAATCATCATTTCAATTTTTTTCTTTTTTTTTAAATAAATAGATAAATGATGCATTTGGCATTCGGCCAACATTTGGCCGAATGCCAAATGCCATGGGGCTGGGCCTGGGCGGCCCAGCTCCCGTCACGGGCTGTCCAACGGCCCGTGACGAAAATAGCGGCCCCCGATGGGGCCGCGTTTATATATATAGAAAATACACCTAAAATTAACCAAAACTAAAAAATGATTTTTATCAAAAATATTTTTACCAAAACCGATTTGATAAAATTAGCTTTTATAAAATTGGTCTTTTTACAAAACTCTCTTTTTATTTTTCGAGTTTTAAAACAAAACCCTTATTGACCCGAAATTTTATTAATAATAGAATTAATAAGAAAATGACACGAAATACTCCGCACTTGGCGAGACGGTTTAAGATTTCATTCGCGGAACCGATTCGCCCGTCATCTCGATTTGATTTCCAAATTCGATCAAACCGGTCTCCACGGTTCCTTTGAACAACGTTTTTTTATTTATTATTTTTATTGACTCATCATTTATTTTAATCGACTGATTCGGATCCCTTTTTATAATTTTTCTTCATCGGTCCTCCGACCCCGGTGTCTACACCCGACAGAAAGCTGATCTCACAAGCTTCATATATACAGATATCTGGACAGTTACATGGATCCGATGAAAAGAAGTTCATTAGGATTGGGGACCCGATTTGAGATAATAGGATGGGTAGATTCATCCTTGTCACCTGTTCATCTCATTGGTATTAATAGGTATAAATAATCCTCAGACTCAAAGGAATGTTAATTAGTAATTCTGGATTACGGAATGTGACGCTTTGATCCTGTTGTAACACGATCCTTAACAGAGATGACTCTAGGATGTGAACAACAGACGTTGGGTATCACAGGAAGTAATTGCGGGATAGTTATACATTGGATTGAGCATTTATCACTCCCGATAAATGGGAGATATGTCCATGGATCGCTTGTGGAAGACTTGACTCTAAATCCTTGCAAGGTGATAGCTTAAGATTGAAATGCAGATTTTTCTTAACCTATCTAATTGGAGTTGACTCGGCCTGTACAAGTAAAACGAACGTCTCGCTATATGTGACTTGACATTATCCATAGTCATAAGATTCAGTTCAAGGACGTAGTTGATAAAGGATCGAATTATATCGTAACTAATACGAAAAGGTCAACGACAGAATCAACCTGTCTTCTTATAGCTCTGGGGGAATGATTACGGACTTGCTAATCACATACTTTGTACATCATTCCGTTATGCAAAGATTAAATATAATTCTTTGAAAATTAATTTAATAGTTGCATACGGCTAGAAGCGATAAGAACCTAATGGGTCACACATAAGACTTGGAACTCAAAAGAGAGACAGATGTTAATTAATTGACGGAAGCCCAACTGAGCCCAATAAGGCCCAATTATTAGGGGGGCGATTTTTATGTATATTAGATACATAAATAATTAATTTGATTTTATCAATTCTAATTAGATAGGGATTATGAATTAAATTAATTAAAGGATAAATAAGTTAGGAGTTTTAATTAGATTAAATTACTCCCATTATTATCCAATAAGGTTATTATTATTATCTTTTATATTTAGATATATTAATAGATAATAATTAAGAATTCTATTCCGAATTAAATTCTTATTCAGTAACCTAATTCTATCTAACTAGGGATTAGATACAAGAGATTATAAATACCCCCTACATGCTATTTTCGAAATACCCTAAGCAATTCAAGAGAGAGAATTTCAACCCCCTTGCTCGAGGACGAGATTTTCTACCGCTTCCTTCCGTTCAATTGATTTTCATCTCTTTCTCTTTATCCTTGATCTTGTGGTGATTAATTAGAGAAAATCTACTTTGGTTGTTATAAACGGTTGATTCTAACTTGATCTTCCATTGTTTTGTTTTTTGCTCGGAAACTCGAAGTAAGAGTTGTGGGCACTTCGTTTGCAACGGTAGATAGAACTTCTGAAAGGTATTTCTTTTATCCCTCTTTATATGAAATAACGATTAATGGATCTTGGGGTTAATGGAAATAGGTTAAAAAATTTATATTTCCGCTGCTATATGTTAGCCTATTTTCCTTCAGTGGTATCAGAGCCTGCGTTAAATCCGTTATTTCATATATGAAAATTTAGAAGTTTTTCAATCAGGTTGAATAAATATTTATAGTTAGGTTAATTAACAAAACTGTTTTGATTAATTAGTCCTAAAGATAAATAAGTTTTAATTAATTGTTAATTAAAATAGATTATGCATATGTTCCTAATAATTTTGGTTGATAATCATTATAACAAAATCTATTAGTTTTATAGTTAGATTGATAAAATCAGTTTTATTTATTCTAAAGATAAAACGGAAAATCTATAATAGTTTTCCTATTTACTGAAAATCATTTTAAAAAAAGGACAACAGCTCAGGCGCGACCCGACTGCTGTCGCGCGGCAGCAACCGCGCGCGGCGCCTGGCCGCCGCTGCCGCAAGGCAGCGGCGGATCAGACGCCTAGGGTTGCTGCCAAACGGTAGCAGCCCAATCTCGGGCCCGGCCCGAGACCCACTTAATTTTAAATCGTTTAAAATTGGTTTTAAATATATATATATATGTTTCAGAAATTAATAGTTTTCTGTTTTGGATTATCGAATGAAAATTTATTTAAAAGTTTGTTTTACCTATTTGTAAATCAAAAGTATTAAATGAATTAAAATCAAAATAATTGGGACGTGCATAATTAAAGTTTTGTATAGTTGTATTAATCTAAAAGGTTAATATAGAAGATACAAAACTGTTAGAAGTAAAATTGGATGAAAGTTAATTTGATGAGTTAATGTGATTAACCTAAATATTACATAAAATACTTATGTAATCAACCAATTAAATTTATTTAATTGAGTCTATGCATGTTTGGAGTTATGGACATATTTGGACCCTCTTTTAGTCTTTTGGTATTTTTGAAATAGGACCTGCGAGTCCTGCCTTTCTACTATCTATTGTAATTTCTCATCTCATCTAATTCCCTTCAATTTAATTGAAGTTTTCTTTAGTAGTATAAAAATTAATATGTAATTTCAAGGCGCCATGGAGAAGACGGAGGACCTAAAGAGAAATATATAATAGTTAGTATTTCCCTAGGTTTGGCATTTTATTCCGTCTCTGGCTCGACGGAATAATTTAGATGATATGTCAATAACGCCAATGTATGTGTCTGATGTATGCTAAAGAAAATCAAGACTAAGTTAGATTATGAGACCTAAAATAAAATCCCTCATTAAAAGTTAAGTAAATAAGCAAGTTATTAAAATCGGTTGCCCCTCCCTAATATTATAATTCAGCCGGCAGTACTGGGGGCCTTTGGGTTGTTGAGCAAACTCAAGCTCGGGGTCTTACGATAACACCTGAATTATCGAAAATCATTTTTCATGAATATGGGGTAATACTTAAATTAGGTTATGATATTAGTTACTAATGTGGTTAGTAACCCAATAACCTAGGAATCACATTAAAGATGTGATTGATTACATGAATCTACCTAACAAATGAGACTAGCTTGTTGAGCAAACTCAAGGCGAAATCTCAGGAGTTAGGATCCTAGCTCACTAAAAGATTTGTGAAATTCTTCGAATTAATATGGAGAGCTATTAATTTGGCAAAATAGTGGGAGCAATCTAAAATAAACTAAAAGGCCTATAATTTTAGATTGATATACTTTAAAGCAAATGAATAACATACGTTTACTCTTTCTCATTCTCAGGTTTAATTAATCACTCTTAAAATCATGACTAAAACCAATCTGCAAAACATTATTACCGATAACAAATTGAACGGTTCAAACTTCACCGACTGGTTTCGTAACCTCAAAATCGTTTTGAAGTTCGATAAGATAGGGTATGTACTTGATACAACGATACCCCTATCCCAGCTGATGATGCTCCCATCGAAGAAATTGATGCTTACCAGAAGCACAAAGCTGATGACGATCATGCGGGATGCATCATACTTGCATCGATGACACCGGAAATGGATGCCTATTCCATCATCATGCACCTTAAGGAGTTGTTTGGGAACAGACTAGGTGCGAACGCTACGAGATATCCAAGTTGCTATATCGTTGCAGGATGCAAGAGGGCACATCTGTGATGACACATTGTGTCAAGATGATTGGCTATATTACCAAACTTTCTAGTATTGGATTCGCGATGGATAACGAACTAAGCATAGACTTAATTCTTCAATCCCTCCCAGAGAGTTATTCACAGTTCATCATGAACTACCAGATGAATGACTTGCAAACCTCTCTTGAAGAGCTTGCAAATATGCTCAAGTCAGTTGAGCCCAATATGAAGAAAGACAAGGCAATACCGGCTCATGTCATAGAGGGATCAAAGAAGAGGAAGGGGAATTTTCCCAATCCTAAATATCCCAAGAAAGGCAAGGGAGCCATGCCCGCTAGAGCTAAGGGAAAGGAAGTGAAGAAGCCCAAAGGAGAGTGCCACTTCTGTGGTAAAGACGGGCATTGGAGAAGGAACTGCAAGGAGTACCTAGCCTCCCTCAAGAAGGGAAAAGGCAGTGCTTCAACATCTTGTATGTTTTATATTGAAATAAATACAATTTCACAGTCTGAATCTTGGGTACTTGATACCGGATGCGGATCTCATATTTGTACAAATATGCAGGAACTAAATCGGACTAGGGAATTGAAGAAAGGAAGCATAAACTTGCGAGTAGGAAATGGAGCAAGAGTTGCCGCCCTCGCAATTGGAGATTATGTTTTAAATTTGCCCTCTGGGCTTGTAATAGAATTAAGGAACTGTTTGTACGTTCCTCAAATGTCTCGTAACATTATTTCTATTAGCCGTCTTGTTGACAACGGTTTTCATATTTCAATAAAAGACAAACATTGCGATTTTTATAGAGATTCGATTTTCTATTTTTCAGGAATATCACAAAATGGGATTTATGTGTTAGATGACAAAATTTCTATTTTCGCAATTGATACCAAAAGACATAAGCTAGATAATTCAACTTACTTGTGGCATTGTCGTTTAGGCCATATAAACAAAAGACGCATGCTTAAGCTACATCAACATGGGCTTATAAATTCAATTGATCCTGAATCATTGGAAACATGCGAAGCATGTTTAAAAGGTAAAATGACAAAGACACCCTTTAGCAATAAAGGTGAGCGTGTGTCAGACACTCTAGGACTTATTCATTCAGATGTATGCGGTCCTATGTCAGTCCATGCAAGAGGAGGATTCAGATACTTCATAAGCTTCATAGACGACCATACCCGATATGGTTATATCTACTTGATGAGGCACAAGTCCGAAGCTTTTGAGAAATTTAAATGCTTTAAGAATGAAGTAGAAAATCAATTAGGGAAGAAAATAAAGACACGTCGATCTGATCGAGGTGGCGAATATCTTTCAGATGATTTTCTGAATTATCTAACTGAATGTGGGATATGCTCACAATGGACACCTCCCTATACACCACAACACAATGGTGTATCTGAGAGGAGGAACCGTACCCTACTAGATATGGTACGATCCATGATGAGCATAGCATTACTTCCAAAGACATTCTGGGGCTATGCCTTAGAAACCGCCCTCTTCACCCTAAATTGAGTACCAACTAAATCCGCTGGTTCCACACCATATGAATTGTTCGTTGGTAGGAAACACGTGTTCTCATTCATGAGATTATGGGGTTGTTCAGCATTTTTCAAACGCATAGCATCAGACAAACTAGATTCAAAAGCTGATAAGTGTTTCTTCATTGGATACCCCAAGGAAACTGTGGGGTATTACTTCTATCATCCAGATGATCAGAAAGTAATAGTATCCAAGAACGCAACCTTCTTAGAGAAAGAGTTTCTCGAAGACACAGAAAAGGGAAGCATGATTGAACTTGATGAAGTTCATGAACAAGAAACACCAACTGAAACAACAGAAGCGGTTGAGGAACCTGATGCAGTCCCATTAGATGAGACTCAAGTGCCACCCCTTCGTAGCTCACAAAGAGTTCGTGAACTCCCTATTAGATATGTTTTTCTAGTGGGAGATGATGATGAGGTTCCCGTGTTAGACGACGAACCCGAAAACTACGAAGAGGCTCTTAACAGTCCAGATTCTAAAGCATGGCTTGAAGCCATGGATTCTGAGATGGATTCCATGTACACCAACCAAGTGTGGACTTTGGTTGATGCACCCGAAGGGATAAAACCCATTGGGTGCAAGTGGATCTTCAAAAAGAAGACTGACATGGATGGAAAGGTTAGCACCTATAAAGCTAGGTTAGTAGCGAAAGGATATCGTCAGAAGTAAGGAATTGATTATGACGAAACTTTCTCTCATGTGGCTATGTCCAAATCAATCAGAATAATGCTTGCTATTGCCTCTCACTACGATTACGAGATTTGGCAAATGGATGTGAAAACATCTTTCCTAAACGGAAACCTGCTTGAGGATGTATATATGATGCAACCTGAAGGTTTCATATCAAGGGATGCAAACAAGGTTTGCAAACTTCAGAGATCCATTTATGGACTCAAGCAAGCATCAAGAAGCTGGAACAAGCGTTTTGACGAAACCATAAAACAATTTGGTTTCGAACAAAATTGCGAAGAAGCTTGCATTTACAAGAAAGCAAATGGGAGCTCTGTAGCATTTCTGATATTATATGTGGACGATATATTATTAATGGGAAATGACGTAGCTCTACTACAGTCGGTAAAAGTATGGTTATATGGTAACTTCTTAATGAAAGACCTTGGTGAAGCAGCTTATATACTTGGTATAAAGATCTACAGAGATAGATCAAGAAGACTGCTTGATCTTTCACAGGCTACATACATCGAAAAGGTGCTAAAGCGGTTTAGCATGCTTGAATCGAAACGAGGTAACTTACCCATGATACATGGAGTAAAGTTAAACAATCATCAATGTCCTAAAACCGATGATGATGAGAAGCGCATGGTTGTAGTCTCGTACGCCAGCGCAATCGGTTCGATTATGTATGCTATGCTATGCACTAGACCTGACGTAGCGTTCGCGTTAAGTATAACAAGTCGTTACCAAGGAAATCCGGGAGACGAGCACTGGATTGCCGTCAAAAACATTCTTAAGTACTTGAGAAGAACTAAAGATATGTTCCTAGTCTACGGAGAAGGGGGTCTAAAAATAGAAGGATTTTCAGATGCAAGTCATCTCACAGATGAGAACGATTTTAAATCCCAATCAGGATACCTGTTTATCTTGAATGGGGGCATGGTCAGCTGGAAGAGTTCCTAGCAAGGAAGTGTAGCTTTCTCTACGACCGAGTCAGAGTATATCGCTGCTGCGGAAGCAGCAAAGGAAGCGGTTTGGATTAGGAAGTTCATTACTGAACTTGGTGTGGTGCCTGACATTGTAAATCCCATTACACTGTACTGTGATAACAATGGAGCCATTGTGCAAGCAAAGGAACCACGGTCTCATAATGCATCCAAGAATTACCTAAAGTGATACCACATTGTAAGAGAAATTGTGGCAAGAGGAGATGTGAGAATAGAAAGAGTACCTACAGAGGACAACGTTGCAGATCCATTGACAAAGCCCTTAACCCAGAAAGTACATGCTCGTCATCTAACTTCTACTGGGATAAGTTATAGAAACAATTGGCTTTAGTCCAAGTGGGAGTATGTTGGGGTTTAGTGTCCTATAAGACAATTGTTCTGGGATACAAACTTAATTTAAATGAAGTGTTCTTTATATCATTTGTTTTAATGAGATATATGTTTTATAACTATATAAAGGCAATCCCTTTTAAGAACTAAATAAAGTCTAATAAAAGGAAATCCGTAAGTTTGTTTAAAGTGATTATAAAGTGTTCATACAAGCATGAAGTGAGACGAAACTTAATAATAAACTAATAAACTTAAAACCACCCCAAGTTAAGTAATATGTTCAGGATTGACATATCACTGTTGAGACTTGCATGTAACAATGTCTTCTATCCCGACAGAAAGCTGATCTCACAAGCTTCATATATACAGACATCTGGACAGTTACATGGATCCGATGAAAAGAAGTTCATTAGGATTGGGGACCCGATTTGAGATAACAGGATGGGTAGATTCATCCTTGTCACCTGTTCATCTCATTGGTATTAATAGGTATAAATAATCCTCAGACTCAAAGGAATGTTAATTAGTAATTCTGGATTACGGAATGTGACGCTTTGACCCTGTTGTAACACGATCCTTAACAAAGATGACTCTAGGGTGTGAACAGCAGCCGTTGGGTATCACAGGAAGTAGTTGCGGGATAGTTATACATTGGATTGAGCATTTATCACTCCCGATAAATGGGAGATATGTCCATGGATCTCTTGTGGAAGACTTGACTATAAATCCTTACAAGGTGATAGCTTAAGATTGAAATACAGATTTCTCTTAACCTATCTAATTGGAGTTGACTCGGCCTGTACAAGTAAAACGAACGTCTCGCTATATCTGACTTGAAATTATCCATAGTCATAAGATTCAGTTCAAGGACGTAGTTGATAAAGGATCGAATTATACCGTAACTAATATGGAAAGGTCAACGACAGAATCAACCTGTCTTCTTATAGCTCTGGGGGAATGATTACGGACTTGCTAATCACATACTTTGTACATCATTCCGTTATGCAAAGATTAAATATAATTCTTTGAAAATTAATTTAATAGTTGCATACGACTAGAAGCGATAAGAACCTAATGGGTCACACATAAGACTTGGAACCCAAAAGAGAGACATATGTTAATTAATTGACGGAAGCCCAACTGAGCCCAATAAGGCCCAATTATTAGGGGGGCGATTTTTATGTATATTAGATACATAAATATTTAATTTGATTTTATCAATTCTAATTAGATTGGGATTATGAATTAAATTAATTAAAGGATAAATAAGTTAGGAGTTTTAATTAGATTAAATTACTCCCATTATTATCCAATAAGGTTATTATTATTATCTTTTATATTTAGATATATTAATAGATAATAATTAAGAATTCTATTCCGAATTAAATTCTTATTCAGTAACCTAATTCTATCTAACTAGGGATTAGATACAAGAGATTATAAATACCCCCCTACATGCTATTTTCGAAATACCCTAAGCAATTCAAGAGAGAGAATTTCGACCCCCTTGCTCGAGGACGAGATTTTCTACCGCTTCCTTCCGTTCAATTGATTTCATCTCTTTCTCTTTATCCTTGATCTTGTGTTGATTAATTAGAGACAATCTACTTTGGTTGTTATAAACGGTTGATTCTAACTTGATCTTCCATTATTTTGTTTTGTGCCTGGGAACTCGAAGTAAGAGTTGTGGGCACTTCGTTTGCAACGGTAGATAGAACTTCTGAAAGGTATTTCTTTTATCCCTCTTTATATGAAATAACGACTAACGGATCTTGGGGTTAATGGAAATATGTTAAAAAATTTATATTTCTGCTGCTATACGTTAGCCTATTTTCCTTCATTCGAACCACTCAACGTCATTTAAGTCTGACATTAATAACAGATTACGGCGAAATGGATTACTAATGATGACGCTTACGTCATCCTAGTTGCTACTTAAATACGTGTGCAAACCCTAATTGTGCAAGTTGCTTTACTCAGCAATTGAGGTACTGAGTATGCAAGACAGTTCTATATAACTCAGCATATAAGTTCACTTAGTATGCAAAATCATTTAGCACATTTTATACTTAAAATTTATTGAAGAGGATTGAACATACATATGGCTTCTCTTAGTATACTGAACTGCTCACGAGCCAGTGGCTTCGTGAAGATATCGGCAAGCTGCTCATCCGTTGGGACGTAGGTCAGCTTGATCTCACCCTTGAGTACATGATCTCTGATGAAGTGATGCCTTATACTGACATGATTCATCCTACTGTGCTGGATTGGATTCTTTGATAAGTCAATGACACTTTTGTTGTCACATTTGACTTCAATCATTTTAGTCTGAACTCCATAATCATCCAACTGTTGCTTAATCCAGAGGACTTGGGCAACACAGCTTCCAGCAGCAATGTACTCAGCTTTAGTGGTCGACGGGACTACTGACGACTGCTTCTTACTGAACCAAGACACAAGACAGCTCCCAAGGAAGTGACATCCTCCTGAGGTGCTTTTCCGTTCCAGCTTGTCTCGTCCATAGTCAGCGTCAGTGTATCCAAGGAGTGTGAACTCATCGGTATTGGGATACCATAGACTTGCATTTATTGAGCCTTGCAAATATCTAAGGATTCTTTTTACAGCTATGTAATGAGATTCCTTAGGGTTAGATTGATACCTTGCACAGTAACATACTGAGACCTGAATGTCTGGCCTACCTGCTGTTAGATAGAGTAGAGAGCCAATCGTACCTCGGTACAATTTGCTGTCTACTGACTTACCATTTTCGTCAGCACAGATGACAGTATCAGTGCCCATTGGGGTAGATATTGACTTACAGTTGTCCATCTCATACTTCTTTAATATCTCCTTTGCATACTTAGTCTGACTGATGAATATGCCATTCTTGCCTTGTTTGATTTGAAGTCCAAGGAAGAAATTGAGTTCTCCCATCATTGACATTTCAAACTCAGTCTGCATCTGATTACTAAATTCCTTGCACATAGATTCATTAGTAGAACCAAATATGATGTCATCAACATAGATTTGTGCCAGCAGGGTATCCTTACCCTTTTTCTTAATGAATAAGGTTGTATCAGCTTTTCCCTTGACATAATTTCTAGTCAGCAGAAAGCTTGTTAGTCTTTCATACCAAGCATGTGGTGCTTGCTTCAGACCATACAGAGCCTTTTTAAGTTTATAAACATGGTTTGGGAGCTTGGGATCCTCAAACCCTGGAGGCTGATTAACATAGACCTCCTCATTTATAACTCCATTAAGAAATGCACTCTTGACATCCATTTGAAACAATTTAAAGTTCATAAAGCTTGCATAAGCACACAATATTCTTATAGCTTCTAACCTTACCACTGGGGCAAAGGTCTCACCGTAGTCAATACCCTCCTGCTGACTGTAGCCTTGAGCTATGAGTCTGGCTTTGTTCCTAACTACGTTCCCTTGTTCATCTAGCTTGTTGCGGAAGACCCATCTTGTTCCTATAGTCTTCTGGCTTTTTGGATTTGGCACTAGATCCCATACTTCATTCCTTCTGAATTGGTCAAGTGATAGCTCCCATTTATATAGGGTTTTTAGGATTAATTTAGTTTGTTTTGATAAGCTTTTAGTTAAGTTTCTTTATTAATTTGATAGTTTTTAGTTAAATTTAGTATTTTCCATTATTTATGGCATTTTCGGTGTTTTCAGAGTTTTTCAGGACTATTTAAGCATTCCCGAACCAGACCCAAGCCTATTGGAGCATTTTCGGATTATTTAGGGACCGTCAGAGCACTTTTGGAATTCATTAGGGACCATTAAAGCACTTTTCGGAAGCCTAGGGACCTAAACAGATAAAAGCCGGAGCAAAATCGCCCCATTTAGGACCTGTCTCGTCGAGACAATACCTGTCTCATCGAGACAGGCCCTCGTCTCGTCGAGACACTCCTTGTCTCGACGAGACGAGGCGGGGAAAGGCGCACCAGCGCCTTCCCCCTTGCTGGAATGCGTGGATTTGGGCCTGAAGCCCATTAAAACACTTTGTAATAGCCCATTTTGCCCCCGGAGACATTAGGGTTTCTCCCTAACTCTATAAATAGGGAGCTAATCTTCATTATTCGGGGGGGTCGTCATAATGTAGACTAAAATTTCAGAATAGTTCTTTTTGCTTTTTAGATTAGATTTCCAGCTTTCTAGGTTAGATTAATTTTAGTTTTTATTTCTTATTCAAGAACAATTGATGGGAGAAGCTCCAGATCTTCTATTTTTGTAATCGGATCAGACAAAGCGGGTTTTAGATTTCTATCTCTCTCTTATCTTTTGCTTTTATATTCAATTGAAGATGTTTTTCCATTATTCCTTTACTTCCTATTGTTATGATTAGTTTGTCTATGAATTAATCCCCATCCAATTTGGGATGGGGATGAAATTGATTGTATGAATATGTATGATTAGGGATCTAGAACCTTTGATTGATCAGTTTATGCATGTTTAATGCCTAGAAATTGTTAGGAACAAGATTTATGCTAGAATGAACATTGATAAATGATCAACTAGCCTGTTTATGTATATAATGTGCTTAATGCCTGTGACCCTGACATTAAATAGGATTATAGATAGATGAGAACCTGACCACGGAATCGTCTATACCGAACTTGTGTTAACCTGACTTCGCTAGAGACCACTAGGAATAAGGCTTTGTGGCTGGGCTACGGCTTTAGCCTTAATTGTCAATAAACCTAATGCTTTGCATGACCTAGGGTATATGCCTAATCAAGCCGTCACCCGAATGCATGTGAATAGGAAGGACAATACTGATCACATTAGTCTTTCACTTATGACAATTACCTTCAAATCATTGGTAAAACATAAATCTGAACTCCCTAAACCCATACATAGGATTTAATCAAAGGATTCCTCAGCCTAAATTGTGACATCCATTAATTCACCTTCTACCCTGTCAATTGTTTACTTTATTTCGTATCTTTATTGCTTTTGATTCGTTTAGTTAGTTATTCACAAACCCAAATCTTTATCCAACCCTCTAAACAATTAGATCATTCTAGGTAGATTTGCTAGTTGTAACAAATAGTCTTTGTGGTTCGATCTCGTGCTTAGCACAATATTACTTGTTGCGATAGGATACACTTGTCATATTAAATGCTATATACTTTACGAGCATCATCAAGCTCCTCTTGCATTGCACCCATCCAAAACTCATCGTTCTCAGCTTTTGAAAAGTTCTTCGGTTCAAGAACTGAGACGAAGGCTACATTGCTGAGGTATCTCCTGAGTTGATTTCTTGTCACCAGGATGTTCTCAACAGCATCGAGGATGTTGCTTTCAGAATGTCCTCTTGGGATTCTGATTTCTCTCGGTAGTGTAATGTCTTCAGTGGGTTGTGTTTCAACAATCTCTGCAGGTTTAGATTGGTCAGTGAAAATGATTTGAGTTTCGTTTTTACCTTTAGTCAGTCCTTGAGGAAGTGACTCGGTAGTTGTACTCAGGTCAGCAGGTGCTGAGCTGGGATCATCTTCAGTTGTCTGATTGACCTTCTCTGCAGGTGTTAGTTTCATCGAACTCAATATGAACAGACTCTTCTAAGACTTGAGTTCGTTTATGGAAAATTCTATATGCTTTGATGTTTGTTGAGTAGCCTAAAAAGATAGCTTCATCAGCTTTTGAATCAAACTTAGCAAGGTTGTCCTTAGTATTTAGAATAAAACATTTACAACCAAAGGCACGAAAATATCCTATGTTAGGTTTTCATCCTTTCCAAAGTTCATAGAGGGGTTTTCCTCAGTATAGGTCTGACTAAAGCCCTATTGAGTATATAGCACGCTGTGTTAACAGCTTCTCCCTAAAAGTACTTTGGAAGCCTATTCTCACTCAGCATTGTCCTGGCCATTTCAACCAGAGTTATGTTCTTCCTTTCAACTACCCCATTCTGTTGAGGAGTTCTAGGAGCAGAAAAGTTATGGTCAATGTCGCTGCTTCACATAATTCATCAAACAATTGATTCTTGAATTCTCCACCATTATCACTTCGAACATGAACTATTTTTAGGTCTTTATCATTTTCAAGTTTTCTACACAGTGTTGAAAACATCTCAAAAGTTTCATCCTTGCTACTGAGTAAGATGACCCAAGTGTACCTAGAAAAGTCATCTACAATGACCAAGGAAAATCTCCTACCACCCAAGCTCAGCGGCTGGACTGGTCCGAAGAGATCCAAGTGTAGTAACTCTAATGGACGCTTGGTTGAGACTATATTTTTACTTTGAAAACATTTTTTAGTTTGTTTTCCATACTGACAAGCATTGCATAATTGATCCTTTTCAAACTTAAGTTTGGGCAGTCCCTCAACTAATTGCTTTCTTGCTAATTTGGCCAGGAGGTCCATGCTTATATGACCAAGTCTCCCGTGCCATAGCTAGGAATTTTCTTCCTTTGACACTAAGCATATATTTTTTGAAAACTTCTTTTCCAAATTCAGCATAAAGACATTATCAACACGAGGGGTAGTTAAAATCAATCCATTTGTTTTGCCCTCGAGTATTTTACATCCAGAGGCATCAAATATAACTTTCCTACCGCTGTCACACAGCTGAGCTACACTCAGTATGTTATATTCAAGTCCTCTAACTAGGGAGACTGACTCAATAGAAGGATTGCCACCAACAGTTCCTGAACCTACTATCTTACCCTTTTTGTTGTCTCCAAAACTTACACTTCCTCCATGTTTATGCACGAGTGTGATGAATTGAGTTTTATCACCAGTGATATGCCTTGAGCATGCGTTGTCAATGTACCATAACTTTAACTTCTCAGCACACCTCAGGCCAACCTGTAATACACTAGTTATTCTTAGGTACCCAAAGCTTTTTGGGTCCTTATTTGTTAGGCTCAGCATGTGATACATTATATTTTACTTGGTCGCGACACACCTTTGTAGTGTGGCCATTCTTTACCATAAAAGTCACATTTGATCTTTTGTTGGCGAACCCATTTTCGCTGACCAGCACCTGGGTGCTGAGCATGGTGACACACTTTTGTTGTGTGTCCTTTCTTCCCACAGAAGTCACATTGGACATTCTGCTGGGGATTCCATCTCCGCTGACCAGCACTTGAGTACTGAGCGTTCTGATGGAAGTTTCTTTTATTCGAAACCCTGAGTTGGTTCTGAATAGATGTGATATCCTTTCTCAGCTTCTTAGAGTCTGGTTTGACCTCAATGACAAACCCATGCATGATTTTTAGATTTTCATCTTGTCGGGTATTGTCCTGGAGAACATGTCGAAGGTCACTGAGCTTGACCTCCTCAATCTCATCACATCGCCTGCTGAGTGCTTTTACTTTCTTGTTACATTTTTTAACAAGTGTGTAAAGATCACTCAGGGCATTTATCATTTCATTTCTGAGCAAAGGTAGAGTTGTTACCTCAGTAGATTGTTCCTCATTGTTTGAAGCACATGAGGGGTCAGCTAGCTCAGAAGGACATGGCTTAGCAAACTCATCAGCCATAAAGCAGATGTTTGCTGACTCAGTGGCACCAGCTCTTGATGATGATGATTCATAACTATCGCTCCAGGTAGCCACCATTGCCTTTCTGCTGCTCTTTTTGTCCTTCTTCAAGGAAGGACACCTTGACTTGATACGGCCAGTTTGATGACATTCAAAGCAGATGATGGGCTTTGAGCTTTCTTTCTTGTATCTGATGTCGCTTGACTCAGCTTTATATTTGTCATTCTTTTTGAACGGCTTCTTGTTGTATTTGTCATTCTTGCAGAACAGCCTCTTCATCTTCCTGGTGAACATGGCCATTTCTTCATCATCCGATGAGTCACCATCGGTAGAGTCAGCTTTCATGACAAGAGACTTTTGCTTCTTGTCTTCAGACTTTTCCTTCACCTCAAAGTTCTTCATTGAGATCTCGTGGGTCAGCAGAGATCCAATGAGCTCATCATACTTGTAGGTGGTCAAGTCCTGAGCTTCCTCAATGGCAGTTTTCTTTGCTTGCCAGCTTTGGGAAGACTCCTCAGTATCTTCTTCACTTGTTCCTCCTCACTGAAGTTCTTGCCGAGTCTCTTGAGCTCGTTGATTATATTGGTGAATCTTGAGTTCATCTCAGAGATGCCTTCACCATTGTTCATCTCGAACAGCTCGTACAATCGCATATGTTAGTTCACCATGGACTCCTTGACCTTGCTGGTTCCTTCATAGGTGACCTCTAGCTTCTTCCAGATTTCTTGTGCTGACTCACAACTTGAAATCTTATTGTACTCTGCAGCATCTAGAGCACAATGAAGCATGTTTATAGCCGAGGCATGATTTTGCAATTTTTTGAGGCCATCCTCTGACCACTTAGCCTCTTCCTTAATGACCTTTTGGCTGTCAATAGTTTCATAGGGAACAAATAGGCCTTGGACTATAGATAGCCATGCACTCATATTTGTTGCCTGAATGAAATCTTTCATCCTGTTCTTCCAAAAGGTATAGTTAGACCCGAAGAACAGTGGAGGCCTAAAGATGGAAAGTCCCTCAGGAAGTATCTGAGTTTTCTGATTTCCAGGGAGGAAACGAGTGCTATTTTCAGCCATTATAGAGATCAGCTCAAGATAGTTATATCTTGTGCACTGAGCTGGTCAAGCTCTGATACCGCTTGTTAGTCATGTGTAACGTGACAAAGTTAGTTCCAAGGGGGGTTAGGAACTATTTAAAATTTTCACGTAAGGCTGACTAAAACTTTAAACAAAGAATTTTAATAAGTCTTTTAGCATAGCAATGCTGAGTAAGGTTAGAGGCAAGTTTAGTCAACTGCTGGCTAAAACTGCTTCTATCGCGAGTCAGGAGATAGCACTTAAGTCCATTACTGAACTCAGCTCTCAGATCACTCAACTCATTGTATGTTCTTTTTAGCGTTTTACTAGGCAGTACACAGCAAGCAAAATGTAAAGGAGTAAAGGGTTAGAAATATGTTACTCAGTAGACTTATCCTGGTTTGGCCTCCTTGCCTACGTCCAGTCCCCGGAATCCTTCCGAGCTTTTTGAATCCTCTACTGAGATCTTTAAAGGTAGAGCACAAACCGTTTACAAATAGCTACTAAGTATACAAGAGTACCTTCCTCTATTCTTCTATTCAATACTATATCTACTGTTGAGTGTTATAACCGAGCAACTCAGCTTCTCCTTTCTATTCTCTAGAAATGGTAAAGTGTTTGTTCTAACAAAAGCTAAGAACACTTTAGATGAATGAATCACTCTAGACTTTTAAACTGAAATAGGAATTGGTATAAGAATTTGCTTTGCTTTTCAAGATAGAACTTCGAGTTGGTATTTGGTTAGCGTTTCGACTTGATGAAGATCTACATCGAATGAAGCATTTGAGAGTCCTATTCATAGTGACATATGAGGCACTGGTTATTTTGAATTTCGAAATAACCGTTGGAGGGAAACGGATTTCTGTCGCTTTCACTCAGTCAGTGCTCAATGTCTTCGACCAATGAGAATATTGCATTTTCTGTCTTCGTCAGGGATCAGTTCCTTTTGCGCAAGCTGGTTAGAGTGTCTCCACATTTGAGGAAAAGTCTTCCAGACAGCTTTCTGCCTTGTCTTCCTTAAGTGGAAATACTTTATCTCCAAGTTGTCCAGGCCAGCTGCTGACCTGACCTCCTTGTCGCTTGACTCAGCAGCTTCGTCTGGAAGCAATTGAGAAGGCTTCTCGATCCTTCTCCCTGCTGGGCTCCGTTTTGTTCTGCTTGGGCATGTGGCTTTCAATAGTTGACTTGGGCTTGACTTTCTCTTGTGGGCTTTTGGGCCTTAAACTTTTAATGTCTTGATTCTTATAATTCAATTAACTCAACATTGAACAAACACATTAGTATTAATAAATCAAAGCATTTAAATTTAATGTGTTGGAATATTTTATCATGGGAAATTAACTATACTTTAAATAATTTTGTCAAATCAAAATCATTTGGAAAGGTGTTTCAACATGAACTATTTGCAATAATATGGATGAGATTGAAATGAGGATTGGAATATATTTCATTACGTGGAGTGGGAGACGTTAGAATTATTTGGATTATGGCTTGAATAATTAATCCGCTTGAAATGGAATCGGGTCAAGCCATTTAAAAGATGTGGGCTTAAGGTTAGGATTTTATACCCTAAGGCTATAAATCTAAAGCTGACTAACCCTAATGACATAAGAGAATAAATAATTAAGATTATCTCTTGCATTTCCTTCCCTCTATGCGCATATCTCACTGTGTTTTAAACACCCCTTTAGTTCGTGGATTCTTTATTTTCACCTCGTGATTAACCTCTACATGGGTGAATCGTGATTGGTGATATGAGATGGTGGTTGAATCGATTCTTCCACTGTTTATCTTTCGAACGAGTTCTACACTGCAAAAGGTAATCCTTAAATATGTATTTATAAGCCCTTCACAAATAAGCTCAAGTTCATCAATAATCTAAACCAAATCATATAAATCATCTATAACAAATCATAGAATGTTTTTAGATAACAGAGATTGTTGATGAAAACTCATTGATTTCTAGCTGGAGTCGTGATTCGTTCAAGGGGAAAAAAAGAAGAGACAGTCGTGAAATATTAAAGAGAGAAAGAGAGAGTCGTGTGGTGTGTGTCAGCGAAGGAGATAAAGATAGGAATAAGGGAGGCAGGGACAATCACCCTGGATGGGAGAGTTGTATAGGGCTCGGATTGCTTCCGGTATTTAGGGTCTATTATCCAAACAGATGGAGAAGTAGATGGAGATGTTGCTCATAGGATTAAATCTGGTCGGTCGAAGTGGAAGAGTGCTACCGGTTTCCTTTGTGACCCTTGCATGCCTAATAGATTGAAGGAAAAATTCTACCGCACGACAATTAGACCTGCATTGTTATATGGTACAGAGTGTTGGGTAGTGAAACACTGTCACATTCATAAGATGCCGGTGGCGGAGATGCGTATGTTGAGATGGATGTGTGGTCATACGAAAAAGGATCGAGTGAGTAATGAAATAATTAGGACAAAAGTATGAGTTACATCTATTGAGAATAAAATGAGGGAAACTGACTAAGGTGGTTTGGCCATATAAGACAAAGAGCGCTTGATGCACCGATTAGGAGGACTGAAGAGTGGCAAAGTGATGTAATGGTGAGGGGTAGGGGAATACCTAAGCAAACTTGGAAGAGGGTGATCGAGAGTGATATGAGTTTATTGGGGGATTGAGGAAAATATGGTAGTGGAGGGAGAGAATTTATGTCGCTGACACGATTTGATTTTACAGCTTTATATGATGATTCATGTTAGCCGACCCTGAATCATTTTGGGACTAAGGCTTTATTGTTGTTGTATATTTGTTTAACTAAATAACTCTAATCTTGTTTGGTAATTGGAATAGACCTATTATTCCCTTAGAATAAAAAGTAAGGAAATCCCTCTATATAACTTCATTTTATATATATTTATATATATATATATATATATATATATATATATATATAAAACTTTAAAGTATAGTTAATAATTATTTACCTTCATTGGAGGAAAACAAAAGAAAATCCTAAAATTTATCTAATTACCTGCGTTACATGAGACTTCCATAAAGATTTCTAAATCCAATCTCATAAAGTTACAACATGGACATAATATAATTTAAAGTAGTTTTAACATTGTGTCCACACATTTAGTGGAGAAGCCATAATTTCAAATTAAGGTGGGAAAAATATTTTTTTTATTAGGGCTGTAAAAATTGCAAACGATACGATTACATAATACAAAATCAACATAATTAGGTGTAGCTTAATAGGTAACATATCATTTTCAGGAGAAGGAAATTTTAAAGGTCATGAAGAAGTGGAAGAAAGGATGAGTGAAGATTCGGATTGAAAAGTAATTTACATCTAAAAAATTTGGTTGGGTCAAGATTGACATACAAACTTGAGAAATGACACAAAATGAAACAAATATTTAAAAGTATTATGGTTTTCTTTCATATTTTTTATATCTTAACATAATTAATAAAGGTAATAAAATATTACAATTATGACCACCCGCAAGAGATTATGATAAAAGCTATTGGTGGTTCTTAACATCAGCTTAAACTGGTTTCCTTGACATAACCTATAATTTTTTTTATGTATCATCCTTAATAGAAATAGTGAAATTATATGCGCTTTGTAAACATATTATCTGATTCCAATATGATATTAGCAGACTTTTGGATGGTCACAATTAACCTCCTACACTTTTAAATATCATCCTTAACATACATAAATAGTAAAATTATATGTGATTCAAAAACACCACACATAAATGGTACAAATCGATTAGGTTGATACGAATATGACATATATATTTTTAAGTTGGATTAGAATTGATTCATTAGATATAATTAATACACATAAACATCAACTTGATAATTATCACTCTGAAACTTATATACAAAAATAAAGAGGTGGACAAAATTCAAAAATAAGGGGCAACATAAAATATAAATGAAGAGGTTGTTTGTGGGTGTGAAATGTAAGGAGAGGGGAATATTCGGAGGGAAAAGTAATAATAATATAGACCAGACAAAAGGGATATTCATATCTGGGAATCTTTTCTTTGATACAAAGAAAGAAAAAGAAATAAAAGTTGAGGATTGGAGTTTTCACTCTTGTATTACAAGACTCGTTTAGAAAGCTACCATCCATCATTTCCTTTTTTATTTTGTATATGCTTTGCCACTTAACTATATCCTCAGTTGCCTCAATTTTACTTAATATATATAGCATTGTTCAAGGATAAGTAGCCACAAAAGTTGTTCAACCATGTAATTATATGCTACTGTGTGGAAATTAATTAATTGGCCTGACTTCAAAATGCCTATACTCCACGTTCATATTAGACAAATATAAACTTGCTACGTATAACTACATACTACATACGTCTGAACCAATTCTCTAAAAGATAAAACATGTACCTCCTTGTTATATAAAAAAAAACAACCAAACGACGACGTACTAAAAGCTTGATCTGAGACCTTGCAAAACCTAGTCAACCGTTGATCCCGGGAATCTTGGGCCAAATGGCCTTGAAAGATATCAGACCCTGATATATGAGCTCACACTCTCTTATCAACATGAGACACGTGGCCCACTCCACTCCATGATCCATAATCATCTTATACAGCTCAACATCAGTATAAACAGAGTACGCTCAGCTCGAGGTAAACATGTTCATTTTTACACATTTACATTACTGATCTAATGATCATCCTTCAATCTTCTCCATGGACTGACTTAGGCATCGGAGCGGATTCACCGTGCAAAAGTCCCCCTTTGACCTTGCTTTGTGTAGTTGCAAATTGACTCATGGACTTGCAGATTCAACCACGTCAAACTAGTGTGGTGAGTGTGAACCAATATAATGATGACTCATTTAAGTAGTTTCATCAAAATCCCTTCCCCCAGTGCACTCCCCACAATAGCGATCTAGAGAAACATTGAAGATAAAGCACACAATAATCATTGGACCAATACTAACCCTGGAAATGGTGGAAGAAGGAGAAGCCCTAGAGCCTGATGAGAAAAAGACCAAGCTAGCGGTCTTTCTCGCAAGTAAGGGATAAGTGTACCCCGTCGTATCAAGTAATAAATCTAGTTAAGTCCAGGTATCGAATCCACGGGATTTATACCTACAAGTATTAAACTACTCAGTTCTATATGTTATCTAGGCGGTGAATACCTTAGCTTTGGGTTGGGTGACTACTATAACTACTCCTAAACTATAGGTTAAATAGATTTGTATAGTTCAAACTCTAATGAAGTGATACGGGTAATGATAAGTCACAATATACGACAAACAATATTTCAGAATATATACGACTAACAATTTACTCTTGCAAAGATGATTATCTATAAACCGAACAACTCCGTGAGGTTCTTAGACCGTGATTCCCTCTTAAGGCGACTCTAATTCTTAGGTTCAGAAAATAGGGCTCGTAAGTTCCGTGGCTTGTCAATTCCTATGGTTTCCGGATTGTCAACTCCGGTAAGGCAACACCTATGTGAATCCTAATGGATTTCGGAGTTTGTAAGCGACCTACCCAATAATCAATTATAAGTATCAAAGCAAGTAATAAACATCAACACGTAAAGTGAAACTGAAATTGTAAATCATATATTATGACTGTGGAATGAGTAAATGCGAAATACACCCAAGTCTATCATATAGGAAGAGTACAAGCTAATTAACAAGTAAAAAGGGAAGAAGAATCGGCCCTTAGAACTAGCTAACCGGACTCAAGGCTGTCGCTTAGGACTTGGAGGTGGAAGTCTCGAGTTTGGGGAATGAGGATGGAACGGAACTTCGACAGAGTAACGGAGGGATTACACAAGCTCTCAAGGTGATAGAGTTTTATTACACAAAATCTGGATACGTCAATGAGTGTTAAGCATTCTTACTTATACATAAATCAAGCTTGGGGCATAATCGTAATTACAGAGGTCTTCAGGATAGTTGACATTTGCTATTGAAATAAAAGGTCACGCTCCGTGTGGAACATGTTTCCTTATACGTTGCAGATTTTACGCACTAAAAGGCTGAATCTCCAAATAGTTGACTTGGTCCACGCTTCGCGTGGTGCTGGCCAAGCTCCACATGGATGAGCTTCTGGACTTTCATCATTTGTATCAAGGTTCTACGCGGAGCGTGGAACATTTCAAGCTCCACGTGGAATATAGTTGACTGGCAACGAAGATAAGGTTGACTAGTTCACTGTCATGATTCAGTGGGCACCTAGTACGCTCTGTTTGGGTCATGGCACGCTCCACGTGGGTCATGAAATAATTCCATTTCCTCATCGTCTTTTGCATCTCGTGTGTTTATCCCGAACCTACAAAGCACAACTACGAACACCGAGATTACTTGATTCTTTATTTCCCTAAAATATTATTAAAAGGAATGAAAAATTATCAAAAGTACATATTTTATTATTTGATCAAAACACACTTTTTTTTGTAATCAAACTTAATTATTAGCTCAAATTAAGTCGTAAATCACGCTAAAAAGATAGGGACAAAATGTCCCTATCAGAGCCCCAACAACAAAGGCTCGTAGGGACGATCTCAATAAAATTTGACTCTGTCTAGGAGGTCGTCAACATCATGAGGGAAGAGCATCATCCAAATGGAAGAAGTAAAAGAAAAACTAGTGATAGCAAAAGAAATACTCAGCGATGTAAACAACCATGAAGACACCAACTGCTCAACTGAAAACCACACTATCTAAAGATGCTACTACCAACATGACGGTTCTCTGAAGAGCCAAAGGAAAGATATGGAAACCTAATCCAATGGGAAATGAGTCTCTCCGTTACGGATTCATCGGACTCAGACTCCCCTTATGTGCAATATAAGAGAGATAGATCAATCTCCCATGAGATCGGTCCAAGCAAGAGAATGAAAATGACCCTCCCCGAGCAAGAGGACACCAGACTTTAACCCTAGACGGACTCATCATCGATAGAATCCTGATCAGTTATCCAAGAAAGGGAAGCCAAGCCCCAAGCCCAATAGCGTTGGGCACCAAAAGAACGGGACCTCCCAATCAAGGATGAGAACACTGAAGCTAAACTCGAGGCAATGCGACAATAGCTTGACAAGCTCAGGAGCACCATTGCCAGAGTGGGGATTGATGTTGAACATCCTGACATCACAGAAGTAGAAATACCTCTATACTTCATGAGCAAGTCGATGCCCTAAGGATGATTGGCCCCACTACTAATATGAAGAACTTTAGGTGAGCCATGTACACTACCACAACAACTGATGTTGTGATGTGCCATGTATTCCCTACCACCTTAAAATGTGCTTCTTCTAACTAGTATGAGTCTTTAGGTAATGAGACCATCACTAGCTTTAAGCAAATGTCTAAGATCTTTACTAATCACTTCATAACATCCATCCCTGAGAGCAAGACTATGTAAGATCTCAACTACCTGGTCCAACATGAGAAGGAAACTATTTAGGACTAAAGCTTGTGAGATCAGCTTTCTTTCTCGACAGAAAACACTATTACATGCAAGTCTCAACAGCAATATGCCAACCCCTATAACATATTACTTGACTTGGATTAACTTTAAGTTTATTGATCTTGTTATAAAGTATAGTCTCACTTCATGCTTGTATGAACACTCTATAACTGCTTAAACAAACTTAGGATTACTTTCTTTATGAAAGATTTGTGCCTTTATATATAGTTACATTGTTATATATCTGATTAAACAAATGACTAAATAAACAATTTATTCATTAATATTTATATCTTAAAACAATTTACTTTAGGACACCAAACTCCAACATAATTAATGTCAAAGGCTGAGATACGATAATTGGAGGAGACTATCGATTGAGCAACTACAATATTAACTATTATGTTTTATGGATGCCTTTTTAGTTTGGTAGAGCCTCTGTTTAAGGTGTAAGTACTTTAACAAATGATGGTGAAATAGAAGCAATTTAGCATTTATAGGAGATCAGATATAGAGCATATAATAATCAGAAGCAATAGGTTAGAGTTTAGAAAATAGTTACTCAGCAGATTTATCCTGGTTCGGCCTCTAGCCTACGTCCAGTCCTCAGAATACCTTTTTCTGAGCTTTAACCCACTAAAGCACTCTTTCACGGATAGAGCACAAACCTTTATACAAATAGACAGAGTCTCTGTAAAGTACCTTCTTTTACACTCTCAACTATTTATATGTCTATTGCTTGCTAATAACTGAAGCAAACAACAGAGCTTCTGAAAGGAATATTATGAACAGAGAAAGTTCTTTTCAAGAACACAACCAAGATCTAAATAATATTTTTGAATAAACACAAGTATGAACAATGACTGTGTATTTGAATATTGTCTAGCTCTTTTGAAGAATTTTGATCTCTCTTGATAGCTTGTATATTCTGTATTCTTCAAGTGGAGCGTGTAGCATGGTATTTATAGGAGAGGTTAGCAAAAGATCCGTTTGAATTTTTAAATAGCCGTTGTGAACAAATGGAGCTTGTCACCTTGTCTTCTGGCACGTTTTGTATTTCAGGCAAAAAGTTATGTTGCATATTTCAGAGCCACTTTTGAGCCGTGGTTTTCTGCAACCTTTTCGATTGTGCTTGTGATAGAGGTACGGTGAGGGGACACTTCTTCTGTAGCGTTGTACTTTATGTCAGACCTTGGGACCATGTGTATAATACCAGCTGTCCATTTGCTTTGCCTTATGGGCTTCTGGATTGTTGTGGCCTCTGGAGGCAACTCGGGCTTTTAATTTCTCAAGCCCATTTAATTTCCTTATACTCAAGTTCATTAATACACTCAACAAACATGTTAGTGAATAATAATTAATTTAAACTTAAGATTTTATTGCTTAATCTGATTTTGGGGTTCTAATTAAATTATTTTTGTCAGAATCAAAAACTCTTAGAAATTGTGTTTCAACAGAGAGTTGATGTGTATTTCGATAGGATCCCTTCAGTCCTTTTAATGAATATGACAATTTCAGCTCCTTCTTTCCCTAAACTACCATGCACGAATATCTCACATGTTTCCTTTGAAAGCTCCAAGTTTGTTGCATCATTGGGTATTTCTACTAGGAAATCTGCCTATGCTTGGGCTTTAAAATTCGTTCGAGGCTCAAATAAGATTTTGAATTTTGCAAGTTTTAGAGCCGATTCAGCTACAACAATCTGATGGAAAAGCAAGAGTCCGAGAAAACAGAAAGTCTGGAAGATGAATGAGCGCGTGTGCATTTTGTAAATTAGAACCTATTTATATGTAACAACATTAGACATATTTACAATTATGTCATTAATGAGTTTTCTCATATAACTATGTGTTCTCACTTAAGAGAGGTGTTCTCACCTGAGCCCTCCCATATATATATATTTATATACGGGGTGAGATCTAGTGAGACAATGGGTTGTGGTGTGGCAATAAGCTTATGGTATGACAGAATAATACTACGTAGTTTTGATGATAATTGAAAAGGACAATGTGACAAATTTGTAAATAAAAGGAAACACACGAGAGAGAAAATTGTTTTATTTCTTTTCTTTAAAATACATTTTCCCGACCTTCCTAACCTTGTTTTTCAAAAAATTTTGTACTGTTAGACTCGTCTAAATTAGACGGTCATTTTGAGATCCTTGAAGCTTAGGTTAAAAAAATTCTGGTGAACGGAATCCGGCGATTAGGTGGGCGTTTTCTGGCGAGAAAACAAAGTGCCCAGAAAATTCTCAAAATATTCCAGAAAATGTAAAAAATTATTCTGAGAAACTTTAATTCTTGGGTCAAAGTGGAATTTCTTACGGTTTAGTCTCCATAAAACTTTTTCCTTAATTTTATCCAATTTATATGCTTCAACAATTTATTGGGTCCAAACCATAAGGGATCTCGATTTGAGCCAAGAATTAGAGTTTCTTAAAATGATGTTTCACATGTTTTGAAATTTTTTGATAATTTTCTAGATACATTTTTTGTCCAACCTTTCTGCACTATGTGTTGGAAAAACCAGCACATACTGCTGGACGCTAGCACGTTGTTCTAAATCAATGTACAAATTGTTCTAATTAGTGTACCAATTGTTTCAAATCAGTGTATCAATTATTACAATAAAATAATTATATTGTTCCAACAAAATTCTTAAATTATTCCAACAGAATACTTATATTATTCCGACAGTATACGAAACTGTTCCAAATCAGTATACCATTTGTTTCAACATAATACTTATATTGTTCCAACAGAATAACTCAGTGTATCAATTGTTCCAACAAAATAGTTATGTTTTTCCATCATAATACTTATATTGTTCCAACATAATAAATCAGTTTACCAATTGTTTCAAATCAATTTTATTATCTATCGTCTTCAATTTCATTTTTGTTTTTTAGTATTTAATATAGTATCTTCTTCAATTTATATTAGTTATATTATTTAGAAAATAATTTTAATCCTTAACATTTATTGAAAATAAAAAATTACCCTTAAAAATCAATAAATCATTTTCCTTAATTTTATCCATTTTACATATTTCAACAATTTATTGGGACTAAACCGTAAGGAATCTCACTTTGACCTAAGAATTAAAGTTTCTCAGAATAATGTTGTTACATTTTCTGGAATTTTTTGAGAAGTTTCTGGGCACTTTGTTTTTCTCACCGGAAAACGCCTACCTAATCGCCGGATTCCGTTGATTTGGGACTAAACAGTAAGGAATCTCACTTTGAGTCAAAAATTAAAGTTTCTCAGAATAATGTTTTATATTTTCTTAAATGTTTTGAAAAAAATTTGGCCATTTTTTTCTTACAGGAAAAACATATCGATGGGATCTTAAAATGATCGTCTAATTAAGACGAGTCCAATGGTATAAAAGTTTTTGAAAAACGAGGACCAGAAAGTCTCCATTAATGCTTCATTAATGGCGGTTACGAATCTCCTTTAAGTGTGGACGTTAGCTCATTAATGGTCCATTAATTGCCTTTATTGGGAATCGGCTCAACCGTCCTGCGGGCGGATCGAGGCATGATGGCGGGTCTCACGTAGGTTTGACTACGGATCCTATGTGGCGGAGTCTAGGTGATCCGCCACTCGGATGACTTGCTTGATACGCCATTGCTTCCCAGACCGCCCAAATGCGCGGCCGTTTTGGTAAATATCCTCTTTGATCCCGTGGATAATATCCCGATGTTATCAGAAGCCCCCCCTAAGTTCCGTCAAAGTCCTTTAGGGCTTTTGCTCTCCCTTGCACGCCGTCATGATGAATCGCATTTATTGTTGCTCTGTTCCAGGCCATTCACCGAACGACAGGTGTCTTAGGCGCGCTGCTCGAGGTAAGTGGTGATACCTTTTTCAACCTCTCTTTTCTCTTTCCGATTCATTTGTTATTTTCCTTCCATTTTGTTCGAGTTTTTTTAGAGATTTTTCCGGCATCAAGAAGCTTCAAAACTTCCAATTTTCCATGTAAGTGAAATTTCTCGTCGTGTTTCTAGGTTTTTTATGAGTTCTGAATCTACCATTGAACTTTTTAATTTAACTTCCCCCTCTGAGCCCTCGTTTAGCTGGTCTTCTTCCGAGGACTCAAGTTCGTCCGAGAGTACCTCTAGTTGTGATTTGTCAGAGTTAAGTAACACGGTGAGGGAGAGTAAGAGTCGTTGTCCCTGTTTAATTAGAGCCCAAACCCTTTCCGTTGTTGTGACCCAAACTGCTTCGGCAATAGATTCTAGGAGTTTTTCTGGGATGGAGGCTTCCTCTTCGACTCCGATTAGGAAAAAGATGCCTCGTGCAGAGACTACTCCGTCTCGTATGGGTGCCGCGGGTCTGGCAGATTTGGCGGATCGCTATCCATGGATTAGAGATTATGAGACTGAGTTGGCGGCTGCCCATCAGCGACCCGCCTGTCCGCCTGTAGGGTACCTGTCTATATATAGTTGTCATGTGGAGAGAGGATTCTGTCTTCCTCTTCTTAAGATGATGGCGGATATCCTGGAGTTTTTTGGGATCACCGTCTGTCAGCTGCATCCAAATGGCTGGTTGGATATTGCCCTAGATTGTTACTTAGCTTCGAATCTAGGGGTAGTCTGTAATCCTCGTGTCTTTCGGTCTCTTCACAAACCCACGAAGCATAAATCCGAGTCTTTCTACACTTTCGCCAAATTCCAAAGTTATTCGCCCTTCTGCGGTAAGATGTCGAACGTCCATCTCTGGGACGAAAAAAATTTCTTTGTTAAGGTGAAAGAGGACGAGCCCCTCGGATTCCCATTGAATTGGAATGCTAAGCCCCAACACATGGCTGGGGATTTGCGTATATTGACTGATAGTGATGAGAAGGTGGCGGATCTCATGAAGAGCATTAAGACGGATGCTTGGATGTAAGCTGATGCTCTGGAATTCATGATGAATGACATTCCTCTGGTCCGCCGTGTGGGGGATGTGATTACTTACGTGAAGTTTACTCAACTTAATGAAGGTAACTTTGTTTCTTCCTTGAACTTTGATTATTTCGTTGTTCCCTTGTCAGGGGTTTGTCTGAGGCGAGTCGTGCCCTTGTAGAGATGCGTAAAAAACAGAAGGAGCTGGAGGCCCAAAAAGATACGCATGTGGGGGATCCCCGTAAGAGCTCCGGGAAGCGTCCTTCTGAAGGCGTCGCAGATCCCCCTCTTAAGAAAAAGAGATCCATCACTGCTGGTGGAGAAAAGTTAATGGCGGATGCCATAAGAGCAGAGAAACCTAGGGTGGAGCTTGAGCAGGTACATTTACTTTACCATTTTTCCTTCTTCTATCATGGATCTTGATTTGGGCCTTCTAATTTTTACATAGGTGGTTAAGCCTAACTTGGGAGGGTATTGGCTCGCCAAGTATGCTGATAAAAGGTCCCTGAGGAATGAGTCAGTTATCAATGATCTTTACGAGGCCCTTGGTCAACTTGGTGAAGTACAGGAGAACCAAAACAAGTTCTCCGGATCGGCCCATGCCAAGATGGGGAAAAGGGATCTCCTGTTGGTGAGTTTTCCTTATTTTACATTTTTGGATGAAAGAGTGATCTCCTTTAGGGAGACTATTGTTTCTTACACCATCCTTTCTTTTGATAGGCGTATATGCACATGCGTGCTATGGAGGCGGATCTACTCCAAGGGGTGGCGGACAAGGCGACCATAAAAAGGTTGGAGAAAGAGGTTGTCGTCGCCAATGCGAATGCTGCTTCCACCATTGCCCTTAACGAGAGCAAAGACGTGGAGATCCGCAGCCTGAAGGAGAAGATAGGGGAGATGGAGGAGGATGCTAAGAATCACAAGGCTGCCTTATTGAACGTGGAGAGCCTGGCGGGAGAAAGTGCTTATTATTATGGCGAATGGATTATGGCATACATTAAGCTTTCCTACCCCGGAATCGATTTTGTGGATCCGGAGTACGTGGTCCCCGAGGTTGAGGACTGCCTTAAGTATCGCAAGATCCCGAACGTTAAGGATTTCATCCGCGATCAGATTCGGAAGGAGCTGAGTGGATCAGTCGAGGAGAGCAAGCATGTCGTTGATCTTGAATCAGATGACCTCGGCGAAGCATCCCAGGGGGCGGGTGACAAGAGCAATGACTTGATAGTTGATTGTACGGTTCCTCAGGAAGGAACTATTGTTACAGAGAAGGAGGTTTCTCTAGAGGGAGCATCTTTAGAGAAAGACGCTAAGGAGGATACTCATGTGAATGTTTAAATGTAACTTAAGTACAATTTATTTTAATCCTTTTTTTCAACCATTATCTTTACTTTACGCTTTATATCTTTCAGCAAGTAAATTTATAGGTTTTAGGATTTATTGTGTTGATTCAAGGTAGGTGGCCAGCCGTACCCTGGAATGTGAGCCTTTTTGAAGGATTTGAAACTTTTATTCCTTTAGAGGAAGTTAAGCTGCCTTAGGCGATCGATTTGCTTCCTATCTTTGAGGTGAATCGATCTGCCACTAGGACTTGAGAGTATTTGAGAGTGTAAAGATCTCACGTCTGAGAAATGTTTTAACTCTGTCTCTGACGGTGATCAATTATTTCCTGTCTTTGAGGTGAATTGATCCACCGTTGAGATTATTCTCCTATCTTTGAGGAGAAAGTAGTTATGCCATGATAGCATTATTCTACTATAGGAATGCGTTTGTTGCCTCCCCCTTTTTGAATCTAGAATATTTATATTACAGCAAGAAAAGTACTCAAGGAAAGATTTTGCAAGATGAAAATTTCTCTTTATTAAATGGCGATTCGCCTTATTACAACGAATTGGTCTTATGTGTGAGCCCCGTTAAAACCTTTAATAAGAAAAACCACATAGGATAAAAACTTACTAAAGGAAAAAGAGTACTCAAGACCTTAGTTACATTTTACTCTCTTGCGAAATACTTGAGGAGGTTCTGGATATTCCATGTCCGTGGCAGAGTGTTTCCCTCCATATCTTGGATCTTGAAGGTGGCAGGTCCAATTTTGGTGACTATTTTGTATAGCCCCGTCCAGGTGACTCCCAACTTTCCTTTGCCTTCCAAGGATTGAATTTTTTCCACCTTTCGGAGCACTAGATCTCCTAGGTTTAGATCCACAAGTTTGGCGTGTCTGTCATGATATGCAGCGATCCTCTGTTTGTAGGCGGCCATTCGTACATACGCTCTCTCCCTTTTTTCTTCCAGTTGGTCGAGGCTTTCCCTCAACCTTTGGCCATTCTTGTCTTCACAATAAAATAAGACTCTGTCACTAGGGACCTGAATCTCGATGGGGATCATAGCTTCTACGCCGTAGGAAAGGGCGAATGGTGATTCGCCTGTTGCTGTCCGAGGTGTGGTTCTGTATGCCCATAGAATGTTCATTAGCTGATCCGCCCACTTTTTGTTATGCTCGCCCAGTCTCTTTTTTATGCCCTTGACAATCATTCGATTTGTTACCTCGGTCATTCCGTTGGATTGGGGGTAGTAAACAGAGGCGACCCTGTTTTGAATGCCTTGGCTTTCGCAGAATGTTCTGAACTCTCCACAATTGAACTGTGTCCCATTGTCAGTGATAATCGTGTGGGGAACCCCGAATCTTCCGACTATGTTGTCTCTGACAAACTCGACCATCTGCTCTGCGTTTATGGAGGAGACAGCTTCGGCCTCTACCCACTTCGTAAAGTGGTCTAAGGCTACTACCACATATTTCCTTTGTCTCTTGGTAGGGGGAAAAGGACCGATGATATCGATTCCCCAGACAGCAAAAGGTCATCCTTCTATAATAGGCTTTTGCAGGTGCTTAGCCATGTGAGATTCATTTGCATGGACCTGGCAATTATGACAGGACTCCACTAGCTTTTGAGCATCAAGTTCCGCTGTGGGCCAGTAAAATCCCGCCAATCTGGACTTTTTCAAGATGGAGGCGGATGCTTCGTGAGCACCGCAAGTACCTTCATGCAATTCCTTGAGGATCTGTTGTCCCTCTTCTGTCGTTACGCACTTCAACCAGGGGTGACCAAAAGATTTCCTGTACAACTGGTTATTTATTATGGAAAAGTATGCGGCCTTTCTCATCGTCCGTTTAGCCTCTTCTTTCTCTTGAGGCAAAGACCTAGTGGAGAGATACTGCTGGATCGGTGATCTCCAATCCCCTACAGCAGATGAGAGAAGAGCTACAACTTCTGGGGCGAATGCCGGCCTGTCTCTTACCTCGAATGGGCATTGAAGGTCCGCCCACTGATCCTTGCTCGAAGCTAGTTTAGCCAAGTGATCCGCTTTTGTGTTTGATCCTCGCAACACGTGAACTAGCTCCCCTTGGTTTCTTTAGTCTCCAAATGGTTCAATAGCTTTTTGGCCTCCTCTACATACTTGACCAGAGTTTCATCTTTTACATCAAAGTTTTTGATCACCTGATTGACCATCAGCTTAGAATCGCTATAGATCACAACTTGTTCTGGCGTTATCTCTTTCAGTAGGCGTAGTCCCAATATCAAGGCTTCATATTCTGTGGCGTTATTCGTTGCAGGGAACTCTAACTTCGCAGCATAATGCAACTTGATGTAGTGAGGTCCCTTAATCACTACGCTGATTCCTGCACCTTCTGCCGAAGAGGCACCATCTCTGTACATTGTCCATTCTTCTACTTTTGGCTTGGGAAGGTTTATGCCTTCTTCAGTGAATTCATTCACAAAGTATGCCAAGACTTGGCTCTTCAAGGCGGATCTGCCTTCATAACGAACATCAAACTTGCCTAGGTGAATCGCCCACTCCATTAGCCTCCCTGAAGTTTCTGGCTTTTGTAACACCTTCCTCATAGGTATGTTGGTACGAACGATGACCGTGGGCGCCTGAAAATAAGGTCTTAGACGGATTGAAGTGGTGACCACTGCTAGGGCCATCTTGTCCAATCTCGAATACTAGGTTTCGGTATCTTTTAAGACTTTGCTTACGTAATAGATCGGATATTGTTGGCTATCCTCTTCCCTTATCATGACTGTGCAAACTGCTTTGTCAGTAACAGAAACATACATGTAGAGGTTCTCACCTTCCAAAGGTCTGCTCATTAGAGGCGGTTCTGATAGGAAGCGCTTGATCCCTTCGAAGGCCTGTTTGCAATCTTCATTCCACTCGAAGCCTTTCTGCTTTTTGATTACTTCATAAAAAGGTTGGCACCTACGAGCAGAGCATGAGATGAATCGACCAAGTGCTATGTTCCGCCCATTAAGGCGTTGCACTTCTCTGACATTTTTTGGCACCTTCATGTCCAGCACCGCCTTGATTTTATCTGGATCGGGACCTACCCCCTTTTGGCTGATCATGTATCCTAGGAATTTTCCATATGTTGCCCTAAAAGTACACTTCTCAAGATTTAGCTTGATGTTGTGGTGACGAAGGACTCCGAGGACTTCCCTTATGTCTTCCGCATGTCTCTCCATGGTGGTGCTTTTGAAGATCATGGCATCCACATAAACTGAGAAGTTGTCACCTTTTCTCCCTTCGAATATCTTGTTCATCATCCGCTGGTAGGTAGCTCCGGCGTTCTTAAGCCCAAAAGGCATGACTTTGAAGCAATAAGTCGCCTGGTGAGTTACGAATGAAGTCTTGAACCTGTCTGATGGCTCCATGAGGATCTGGTGATAACTCGACTTCACATCCATGAAGGAATATACTACATGTCCTGCGGTTCCATCGACAAGGATGCCAATGCAAGGCAGAGGGTAGTTGTCTTTGGGACAAGCCTTATTAAGGTCTATGAAATCAATACACATGCGGTACGATCTGCCTGCCTTTTTAACCAGGACCACATTCGCCAGCCATTGGGTGTAAATAACTTCCTCAATGGCGTCCGCCTTCTTCAGTTTAGATATCTCTTCCTCTATTACTTTCTGCCTCTCTGGCCCATGATTCCTTCTCTTCTGAGCCACTAGGACCGCATCTTCGGCAATATTGAGTTTGTGAGTGATCACGTCTGGACTGACCCCCGTGAGGATCTCATCCTTCCAAGCAAACACATCTTCCGACTCGAGGAGAACCTTCATAATATCCTCCTTAACCTCAACTTTTAGTCCCTTGGCAATTCGTACCTGCTTACCATCTGAAATGAGAAACATTTCTATGTCTCCTAGGGCCGTTGTGACGAGTTCATCATCTTCATCCTCTTTGAACTGGGGCCGAATCGATAAGGATGCAGAATATGTCTCCTGAGAAACCTTCCGGTTCCCCTTGATCATCACACCTCCCTTGGCAGTAGGGATGTACATCATCAAATAGCGTATCGATATAAGAGCCGCCACTTCTGATATGAAAGGCCGCCCTAAGATGATGTTGTATGCCAATTGACCATCCATGATAGAGAACTCCAGATCTCCCATCCATACTTGGTCTTCATCCGTTAATTCGCATTCTAGTGTTACTTAGCCCTTTGTTTGGATTGTGTGACCCGTCACTCCCAGAATATCTACAATGGTGGTCTCGATTTGAATAGGGTCGACCTTGAGTTTGGCGAATGCCCCCCTGGTGATGACATTACAAGAACTACCAGTGTCTACCATTACTCTCTTCATTTCCCATCCTTCCACCATCATAGTAATGACGAGAGCGTCTGCATGTGGAGAGATAGCCGGACCAACGTCTGCAAAGGGACAGTTGAGTGATGCTCTATCTAGAGCAATGGTTTTTGCTTTCTTTATCGCAGGCTGATATCCTGGTCCGCCAGCGATAACATTAATGACCCCCTTAGCCTTTTTCTTTGGCTCATCTCTAGGTTTATCACCATCTCCCTTTTTATCATTCTGGACGAACCTGTCCAGCTTTCCTCTCTCGATAAGCCTCTCAATCTCCCTAGCCAACTCCCAGCACGCATTTGTATCATGGTCGTTCCTCCTGTGGTATTTGCAATAATTCTTGGGGTTTTTCCCCGTGTTGGTGTACTCCCCCCCCTTTTGGTTCGGGGTATGAAATGTTCCGCCTATGCTGGCTGTTCTCTATCCACATTAGCACTTTGCTTTTGGAGGCGTTCAACGGCGAAAAAATGGCGTATATGCTGATTTGTTCTTGAAGCCTCTTCGCCTGTTTCGGGAGGATGAGTCAGGGAGCTTTTCTTTTTCCTTATCCCATCTCCGGGATTCGCCCTTTCCTTTCTTGGGTGGAGATGCCGACTCTCTTCGAATGTCATCGACTTCCATGAAGTCTTTACACCTTTCTATCAGCTCCGCCATATTCTTTGGTTTGTTTCTGATCAGATCCTCCTGCAAGCTCTTGCATGTTATGTTTTTTACAAGTGCTTCCACTGCCATGGAGAGATCCACATCAACAATGCGGATACACAACTTATTGAACTTGTCGACATACTCCCGGAGAGGTTCATTTTCTTTTTGCTTTAGCTCGAAGAGCTTTCGCGATTTAACCACTGGAGGAATGCTTCCTGTAAATTTTGAACAGAATTCCCTACTCAACTGATCCCAACTGTTTATTGATCCTGGGTGAAGAGATTGGAACCAGTCGTAGGCTGGACCTTTTAGTGTGGTGATGAACATTCGACATTGCATTGCCTCGCTTGCACGGTTAAGTCTGAGCAACATGCGATACTTCCTCGCATGGGCTTCAGGATTATCCTCACCAGAATAGGCTGGTATATTTGGAATCTTAAAATGCCTATCTGTTTCCTCAACTTCAATCCACGCAGTGAAGGGCGATTCCCGATTGGCGAACGGATTATGCCTGGCATTCTCTTCGTTCTGTCTGCGTATCTCCTCCCTGATCTGATCCGCAATAGAACTTTGACCCCTTCTAGGGCGCCTCCTACTTAGAGACCTGCTTCGCTGCGAAGATGAGGAGCTAGATTCTGACGAAGGGTCGGATGGTGACCTTCTTCCACCGCCGTCACGCCCTCTTGGTGAAGATCGTCCCCTTGGTGGAGATCGTCCCCTATTTGCTCCATCTAGCAGCGGGTGTTCGTCTCCTCTTTGCTCGGGGGGTGGAGGCGACCTTCCACGCCGGGGGGACCTAGTCTTGCGTCTGTAATGAGAATGGGATCTATATCGTCCCTCTCTATGTGATCGAGTTCGTTTCTTACGCCTGCGACCATCACGTCTGCCTTCCGGCTGATCTATCGCTGTGTTATTCCGTCCCTGATTCGCTTTTGCTGGCGGAGCTCGAGGTTCGCCAATAATGATCCTTGGATTTATTATGTTCCTCCGGTGAGATTGATCATTTCTTTGACTTCCCTCTGGGACATCATGAAATAGCCTTCGATTTAATGGCGGGTTATCACCGAGCCCCAGATTGACAATTGTCGAATCCGCGGGTTAGGAGAGGAAAAATGACGAGTCACGGTGAGCATTAGGCATAACATAGGCGTTTTGCCATTGCGTTAGGATTGGTCTTGGCGGTTGACGATGATTAAGCGGGAAAGCAGTTCCTGTCGTTGCTCCACCTACATCTCGGTTCACTAGGAAAGCTCTTAATCGACCCTCCATAATAGGTCCATGTTCCCTGCCTACAGTACTTGCGCAAATATCCAAAAAGGACTCTGGTGACATGTCCCTTTCGTCATGGATGGTTGGCGCATCGGGATCGACGCGACCAGCGTTTGTGGTGGGGTTAGTTGACGGTGGTATGGGTGGTATTGTAGTTCTCGTTGAGGGGTTAGACCCTCCAGTTGCCATGCTTAGGTTGTGAACTGAGTCCTTTTTTTATTAGGACCTCCACCTTCACTGCACCAATTGATAACTAGGGATGAACTTCTGATCGGATTCCTTCCCTGTGGGGGGCGTCGTTGGGTTCGACGGGGGGAAGCTCCGATGCCAAAGTCAGTATAGGAATAATGAATAAACTGTATTGACAAGAGAAGGGTTTAGAGTGAGAATGTGAATGTGTACCTCAATAGCTTATGATGCAAGCTATTTATAGTCATGTGATCGTAACTCCCAGTAACCAGAAAGTCTCCATTAATGCTTCATTAATGGCGGTTACGGATCTCCTTTAAGTGTGGCCGTTAGCTCATTAACGGTCCATTAATTGCCGTTATTGGGAATCGGCTCAACCATCCGGCGGACGGATCGAGGCATGATGGCGGGTCTCACGTAGGTTTGACTACGGATCCTGTGTGGCGGAGTCTAGGTGATCCGCCACTCGGATGACTTGCTTGATACGTCATTGCTTCCCAGACCGCCCAAATACGTGGCCGTTTTGGTAAATATCATCTTTGATCCCGTGGATAATATTCTGATGTTATCCATATATTAAATACAAATGTATATCATTATAGTTTGTAACATTTTTTTTGGAACAATTATAGTTTGTAACTTAATATATATATATATATATATATATATATATATATATATATATATATAAATTTATATTATCAATTTAATCCAATTAAATTTCTAATGAGATGATTTTGTCCTTCTCTTTGTTTAATTAATTCCGGATGAGGGTGAACTTGAAGTCAATCCAGTTAAATTTCTATGTTCACTTGGACCCACACACCATTAATGTAATGCTCTTAGATTCAAGCAATCGTGTTAGACGTGAATGCTAAACATTACTAGAAACCTTTTATTCTTATCTAGTCTCTTCTATGAGGGATCCCGATAGGCCTATCTAGAGATGGTGGTTAGACCGAACATCCAATTTATCTTACCGTTCATATAAGGTTTTAGCTAACCTTTATGATAATCCAACTGAGATGAGACAGTAATCTCATGCGTAACCTTCGAGAACCTAATAATGACCTCTTAGTAATCATTTTTTATACGATAGCAAGTCCAATTAATAAGAGGCACAGTTAAGTCATCATCATCTGTTGCTCGGACATTTCATTGGTCTCTAGTGAACTGATAAGATCGAATAAGTAATTACACATTGCCTTATTCGGGTGCGGCCACACACTTATCTGTCTCACTAATCAAGCGGTTGGTGATATCTAATTTCTATAAGGGATTCATCCCTCGCTTCGTTCATGGTTTCTAAATATGGCATAGAGTGCACCCAACGGAATTCATACTTGGCACCTAGTTACGGACCTCTTAGGTGATCAATCTAAGTATAGTGCAAACCATCTAGACCCATAGTGAACTTGATCGGTGTATATTTGGAATTTACCTTGTAACTGAGATACGTATCCTGACGGTTATGCTTTTCGCACAAAGCACACCATTGATCCATGTGTCCAAGTTATAAGATTGTATTTGTAGATAAAATGTATTAATAATTAGAGGCAATTGTATGTAGGTTGGGTATGGAGGCGAATATATATATTTTTTTTTTTTTTGGTTCTAAAAAGAAAGGAATGGAGGTGAATTTGAATATATTCATATTTATCTTTATTCTGGAAAGATGATATTAAAATGAGGAAAAGAATTAATGTATGAAATGGAAGAATTAGAAATATAGGTCAAAGAAAGATAATAAAAAAAGAGAATCTAGGTTACCTTCTTACCCACTTCATTATAGCAGAAGAAGATTCCCGAGTCTTTTGGAGGATTAATTTAGAGTCGTAGAATTAAGATATTCCTTGCTTAGAGGCAAATATTTGATTCTTTATGCATGAATTTTACATTTGGATTACAACTTTTTGAAACCATAAAAGAAAGTTGCATGGTGGATTGATTCTGAATTATGCCATTTCATCTACCCAATTGTTTCATGTTATTAATGACATGATCAAATTGATTCTATTCTTTTTTTTACTTTCTTGCACGGATTGTATTGTCTAAACACTTTCAATTTCAGAAATCCAACTTCCGATGACATTCAATTCAAATATGAATGCTAAATACACAATAATTCTTTCATCCTATATATATATATATATTTTAGAAAGTCTCTAAATGACTCTTGCTCTAAACTACTTATAGCATTTCTGCTGAATTTCATGTGTATTTTAAACGAGCCAAAATCCAGATTCTCGGTAAAATATCATTTTCCGAAATCATCCTAGAGGTGACAATAATACTTCATATATTTTATTTTCAGAAGATATTACTATATATCTCCACGATATATTTTTGTGGATTTTCTGTGAGGTTACATTTCACTTTGCAGACCAAGGCGGGAACGATTTCAGAAAACAAAAATGACATTCCATGTAATTCATAATAAATAAGCTTTTATAATTTATTTCAGATTTTTTTTTTTTTTTGAAAAAAATTCGGCCTCATCTACACATCGATTGAAATAAAAATTTATAGTTTAGATGCACGTTGCGACATGAACGAATGGACCTGAAAAAATAAGAAAATGTCAAGAAAATTTTCCAACATTTGTACGAGGAAGAGTCGGGCTCGGCTGTAGGTAGAGTCCTCTCAACTCTACTTAGCCCTCTCGCTCTACACATATCGATTTCGGTACCATTTAAGATTTTAGAGATTAATTTTTCTATAAATAGTGAAGGATTTCAATGTTCTTAGGGCACCAAAATTTAGAGAAAGAATAGCTTTGAATATTAAAAATAGTTTTGAGTTTTTTTTTAAATATATTCTAGAGAGACAGAGGCAATAGAGAGAGAAAGAAGCACTTTCAGTATTTTCTTTTTATTTTTATTAGAGATTTGATTAATTAATAATCAGTAGCCCAATCATTTCTATCTTTATTTGGGTTCGTTTTCAGAGCCGGAAAGGATTTGACGAATCAAAATCAAACTTCAGTGAAGGCACGCTCCAATAATAATTTCTGAGAAACACTATGACTTTTTCGCTTCATTTTAAATTAGATTGATTTATTTCTGAATTTTTTGAGTTTCTTTGAGATTAAAAGCATTAATTTTTAATTTGTTACGAACTTTCAAAGTTATTTCTACAAAACGGGAGCCATCTGAGCTCTGTTCTTGAGGGAATATAGCCGGCTCGGCTCTATTCCCCAAGAACAAAGCTGATCTGTGCCTTTTTTGGTTCTTTTTTGTATCCTTTTTGCCTATTTTTGAAAAACACACTTATACTAATATTAAACAAAAAAAAAATCTACTTTTTAATGAAAATGGGTTTAAAATTAGTTTTGAAGTGAAGAAATAATTATTTGGTATTTATTTAGTATTTTCCTTGCCTTTTTAGCCTATTTTATTAGAATTTTATTATTAAAAATATATTTTTTATAAATAAAATCCTAAAATGAAATTTTATTAGTAAAAGTCTTATTTTCAGTCTCAATAAATTCAAGAATATTAAATTTAACATTCTTTGCATTTGAATTTAATTTGATGATATCTAAATAATTATCATCATTTTCTAGATTTTTTATTAGATTTATTTAGCTTTTATTTGGTAAAAATAGAATTTTATTGATAAATCAATATATCCAAAAATATTAAATTTAATATTATTTTCATTGGAATCTAACTTGGGATATCTAGTTAATTATTATAATATTTTGGATTTTTTATTAGCTTTATTTACCTTTTTAATTGGTAAAAATAGAACTGTATTGCTAAAAAAAAATCTATTTTCATTTTTAATAATTTCAAGAAAATTAAATTTTATATTCTTTGTATTGTAATCTAACCTGGGAATGTCTGGATAATTATAATAATTTTCTAGTTTTTATTAGTTTTATTTAATTTTTTATTTGGTAAAAATAGAATTTATTGTAAAAGTCCTATTTTCATTCACAATAATTCAAAGAATATTAAATTAAATATTCTTTTTATTATTGGAATCTAATTTAAAGATATTTAGTTATCATAATTTTCTATATTTTTATTAGCTATTTAGCTTTTTATTTGGTAAAAATAGAATTTTACTGATATTATTTTATAAAAGTAGATTTCATTAATAAAAGTCTGATTTTTATTTTCGAGGATTCCAAAAATATTAGAATCAGTATTTTTTTTTCCATTGGAATATACTTCGAGAATGCTTAGGTAATTATCATAGATTTCTAACTTTTAACCACAATGAATGGTACTTTATCGATAAATATCTCACTTTTTAATTCCATAAAACTCCTAGAATATAGTAACAAACGTATAAGGTTCCGGAATATTTCTTGAGAATATTTGGGATAATTATTGCAAATATTTTGCTCTCCAAATAGCCTTTTTTATTTAATAAAATTAAATTTTATTGGTAAAAGTCCTATTTTCATTCTCGGAGATTCCAATAATATTAAATTCAATATTTTTTTGAAAGCAAATTCAATATTATTTCCATTGGAATATATCTCGAGGATACTTAGGTAATTATTATAAATTTCTGACTTTTTAGATGGTGTTTTGTTGGTAAATATCTCATTTTGTTATGAAATCTTGGAACGTAATAACAACTCTACAAAGTTCCAGAATATTCCTCAGGAATATTAGGATAATTATCGTGAAAACTTCACTCTCAAAAGTAATACTTTCATTCTCGTGGATTCCAAGAATATTAAATTCAGTATTCTTTCCATTAGAATATATTTCGAGAATACTTAGGTAATTATCATAAATTTATTAGATATGGATATTTCTGCTGTAATTTAGGAATATAATTGATTTGTAATTATCATGTTCACACATATATCTTGTGTATATATATCACATTATCAATGAATGGAAAGGCAAGGATTCTACATTATCATGGTATCATGAGCCTAATTTCTTTCCTAAAAACTCTCTCCTAAAATTTCTCTCCCTAATCCCACCCAAATCTCTTCTTTCTCTCTTCCTCATTCTGCCGTTCTTCATCCCTAAAAACTCTACTGCCACCATGCCAAACAATGAACAAAACAATGGTGTCGCCGCCGCACCAACTCATCCGGCCCTCTCCATTATCAACATTACCTCCTTTATTCGTGATCCTCTCGAATCCGGCAAAGGCCTCTATACCACTTGGGCTGAACTTTTTAAAACACATGCCCGTGCTTTTCAAGTTCTTGATCATATCCTTCCTGAAACCGACGATAAATCGGAAACCTCTTCTTCGGTTATGAAAGCAAAGAATCCAGGTTTATGGTCTCGTGTTGATGCCATCGTGTTGCAATGGATTTATGGAACCATATCTTCAGACCTTCTCAACAGTATCATCGGACCAAATTTAACAGCCGCCGACGCTTGGAAACTCCTAGAACAACAATTCTCCGATAATAAAAATTCAAGAGCCCTTTATTTACAACAAGAACTGTCCAATGCTAGACTTGAAAATTTTGATGATATCTCTGCCTACTGCCAACATTTGAAGTCCCTCTCGGACCAATTAAGCAACGTCGGGGCTGCCGTATCCAACGATCGTCTCGTTCTTCAATTAATTTCGGGGCTCACTGACGCCTACGAGACAATCGGAACACAAATTCGCCACAATGACATTCTGCCCAATTTCACAAAGGCAAGGTCCATGTTATTATTGGAAGAATCTGCCCGTAAAAAACGCACAGCCGCCACCGTCGGATCTGAAATTGCCGCCGTTACTATCGCCCAACAGTCCCCGTCGAATCAAGCTCCTCCATATTCAAATCACGTTCGGCCTTCTTTCCCTCAAAATTCTGGCGCTGCTCGCGGTGGCCGGGGTTATTATCGCCGTGGCAGAGGCGGACGGGGCAGAGGCGGACGATGGCAGCAAAATAGCGGTCCTCGCTGGTCAGGGGCTGTTTCTTTACAACAGCCATGGGGGTACGGGCCATGGACTGGACAGGCGCCCCAATGGGCCTATCCCCCATGTCCTTATCCTTCTTGGCCCAATTCTTCACATGGTGCAACTCATGGTGCAACTCGCGGGCCTGTTTTTAATAACAATTCTTCTGCAGTCCAGCCAGGCATATTGGGAGCCCATCCGCAGGCCCATCTGGCCCAGTATTACACTCCAACAAACATTGAGGCGGCTATGCACACCTTGACAATCACACCACCTGCAGAACCTTGGCATATGGACACCGGCGCCACTTCTCACATGAGCGGGGATGGAGGTAAACTCACATCTTATTTAAATAAGAGTCCTAACACAAGTATCGTAGTAGGTAATGGCACTTGTATTCCTGTTATCGGTCTTGGTAATGCATCTTTAAAAACAAACAACAAAACCCTAGAATTGAACAATGTTTTACATGCCCCTAGATTAATCAAAAACCTTATATCTGTGCGGAAATTTGCTATTGATAATAATGTGTCCGTTGAATTTGATCCTGTTGGTTTCTCTGTGAAGGACTTGCGCACGGGGATCCCTATTATGAGATGTAATAGCACCGGTGATTTATATCCAGTCACATCCTCCTCTTCAGAGTCTTCTTATGCTTTAAATGCTTCTGTTTTATCTCCTTCAGTTTGGCACAATAGATTGGGCCATCCTGGTCCTCAAATTTTAGACAATCTTCGAACTAATAATTTTATTTCTTGTCCTAAAAATGTTGATTTTTCTATTTGCAATTCTTGTGTGCTTGGGAAACATATTAAATTGCCTTTTTATGCTTCTAAAAATATGTCATCAATGTCGTTTGATATTATTCATAGTGATATATGGACATCTCATGTTCTAAGTTCTAGTGGCTATAGATATTATGTTCTTTTCCTAGATGATTATTCTAATTTTCTGTGGACTTTTCCCTTAGCAAATAAATCTCAAGTTTTTTCTGTGTTCCTCACATTCCGAAATTACGTACGTACTCAATTTGAAAAAGATATCAAAACTTTTCAGTGTGATAATGGTGGTGAGTATAACAATAGTCATTTTCATGATTTTTTTAACAATAATGGTATGCAATTCCGTTTTTCATGTCCACATACTTCCTCCCAAAACGGTAAATCTGAACGAACGATTCGAACAATCAATAATATAATTCGCACTCTTCTAACACATGCTTCTTGCTCTCATTCTTTCTGGCCTCATGCTCTTGCTCATGCGACCTATCTTTTAAATATTCTCCCTCACAAAAATCTTAGTCTTCTTTCACCGACTCAAATTCTCTACAATCGTACTCCTTCTTATACTCACTTACGCACTTTCGGTTGTCTTTGTTACCCACTTGTCCCTTCTTCCTCTAGAAATAAACTTCAACCTAGGTCCTCTCCATGTGTGTTTCTTGGATATCCATCCAATCATCGAGGCTATAAGTGTTACGACATCTCCGCGCGGAAAATAATTATATCTCGTCACGTTATTTTCAATGAAAGCAAATTTCCATTTTCCACTCAACATGTCTCGGCCTCCCCTCCCATTTCTTCTATTTCCAACTCACCTACACAAACAACCCAACCCATTATTCCCTTCCCCACTAATGCGTCCACTCCTAACCAAAGCCCAGTTTCACCACGGCCCAACAGTCCCAACCCATCTTCCCAAAACAGCCCAGCACTTCCCCCTTCTCCTCTCGACAGTCCCTTTCCTTCTCCAATTCAACACGGCCCAAACACAAATTCCCCACAACAGCTCACCTCCCCACAACAGCCCACTTCCCCGCCTTCTCCCGATCCTATACACGCCAACCCAACCCAACCGACTCACCCTATGACAACCCGAGCTAAACTTGGAATTTTCAAACCCCAAAGAAAGCTCAACTTACACACCACCACTATTTCTCCTATTCCTTCTAATCCCTCACTTGCTTTACAAGACCCTAATTGGAAACAAGCCATGACTGAAGAATATAAGGCTCTTATTGAAAATAAGACGTGGGTCCTCGTACCCCGTCCTTCTAATGCTAATGTTCTTCGTAGTTGGTGGATTCTCAGGCACAAATTTAATGCAGATGGATCTTTTGAAAGATACAAAGCAAGACTTGTTGGAAATGGGGCGAATCAACTTATTGGGGTAGACTGTGGTGATACTTTCAGTCCAGTTGTTAAGCCAGCAACAATTCGAGCTGTATTAAGTATTGCACTTTCTAAAGGTTGGCCACTACATCAGCTGGATGTAAAAAATGCTTTTCTTCATGGGGATCTTCATGAGACTGTTTATATGCATCAACCACTGGGATTTCGGGATCCCAACTATCCAGATCATGTATGCCTTCTTCAAAAGTCTCTTTATGGTCTCAAACAGGCACCACGGGCGTGGTACCAACGGTTTGCCTCTTTCTTGTCTACCATGGGTTTTTCTCACAGTAAATCTGATCATTCACTGTTTGTCTTTCGTCGGGGAGCAGAGATGGCATATCTACTCTTATATGTGGATGACATCGTTCTAGCTACTTCTTCCACTGCTCTACGAGAGTCAATTATCAACAAATTGAGTTCCGAATTTGCTATGAAAGATCTTGGCCCATTGAGTTATTTTTTAGGGATATCTGTCACTCGGAGCGCCGGCTCTCTTTTTCTGTCTCAAAAGAAGTATGCTACTGAGATCATTTCTAAAGCCGGTCTTTCTTCAGCAAATTCCTGTACAACACCTGTTGACACTAAGCAAAAACTGAGTGCTTCATCTGGTTCTGCTTATCATGATCCATCTGAGTATCGAAGTTTAGCTGGTGCATTACAGTATTTGACTCTCACTCGCCCAGACATCAGTTATGCTGTTCAGCAAGTCTGTTTATTCATGCACGATCCCAAAACGTCTCATATGGCAGCTATCAAGCGGATTCTTCGATATGTTAAAGGAACCCTGGAGTTCGGACTTACATTCACAACCTCTTCACTAGATTCCTTGGTCTCCTATACAGATGCAGATTGGGGGGGATGTCCTGACACTCGACGTTCTACTTCAGGATATTGTGTTTTCCTTGGTGACAATCTTCTGTCTTGGTCTGCTAAGCGGCAACCCACTTTATCTCGTTCTAGTGCTGAAGCAGAGTATCGTGGTGTTGCTAATGTCGTATCTGAAACTTGCTGGATTAGAAATCTTCTTCTTGAACTTCATTGCCCTATTAGTAAATCCACCTTGGTATATTGTGACAATGTGAGTGCAGTTTACCTCACTGGTAATCCTGTACAACACCAACGTACCAAGCATATTGAGATGGATATACATTTTGTTCGAGAAAAGGTTGCTAAAGGAGAGGTTAGGGTACTTCATGTTCCTTCTCGTCATCAAATTGCAGATATTTTCACCAAAGGTCTACCACAAATTCTTTTCGACGACTTCCGCTCTAGTCTCAACGTTCGACCACCTCCCGTTTCGACTACGGGGGTGTATTAGATATGGATATTTCTGCTGTAATTTAGGAATATAATTGATTTGTAATTATCATGTTCACACATATATCTTGTGTATATATATCACATTATCAATGAATGGAAAGGCAAGGATTCTACATTATCAAAATTTCTAGCTCTTCATGAGTATAAATGGTATTTTATCGGTAAATATCCTGCTTTTTATTTCACAAAACTCTTGGAAAGTAGTAACAAATGTACAAGATTTTAGAATATTCCTTTGGAATATCTAGGATAATTATCGCAAATACTTCTCTCTAAATAATTTTTCAAAAACTCGTTCTTCTTTATTAAAGTTTTGTGAATATATACCTATATATTTCATGAATAAATAACCAAGAATAAAATTTTGTTATTTTCTTCGCTGAAAGTTTATATCATATTCGTCGTTGTCATTTGAATTCTGTTCATATATATTTCATTCATCATACATTTTGATTAATATTTGTCATTCATTTGTATATTATCTTGTCATAATTTTGAAAATGCTTGAATAAATTCGAGAATCGGAGAAAATCCTGATTTCTCAAAATTGATCATAATGATTCATCTATTGTGTTAGCATCGTAGTAATTATTTAGGATTGAAAGTGGAGTAGAATTCATGAGATAAATTGATTAAATAATATTTTAGATTAAGGTAAAATAGATAGAAAGTCAACGGACGGTATGGTAGTCCTATTATGGCGTCTGTTATACAGTTGGCATAAGAATTCTCTGTAGATTTTTTATCCCCGTCTATGAACTTCTTTGCGTGTAATGGCGGTAGGGGAAGGGGATGTGGTCGAAACTTCAATTTTGGACATTCTTCTAGTCATCCAAACTTCACTGTCTATATTACGCTAGATGTCTTTACTTCCCTGTCACAACTACAAAGGTGTTGGTCGTATTTCCAAACAATGCCCCTCATCTAAGCTTAATCGTAATTTCAAAGCCAATTATAAGCCTTCATTGAATGTTGCAACCACTTCCAACCCGAGCTTGATTGACTGGCTTGTTGACTCTGGTGCGACTCATCATCTGACTTTTGATCTAGGGAATCTTAATGTTCACTCTGAATATGATGGACCTGAATAATTTACAGTAGGTAAGGGAAACACTATTTATATCTCTTATATTGGTTATTCAAAATTTACACTTCTCGATTCCTCAATTAAGCTTCGTGATATTCTACATGTTCTAAAAAAAGTAACTAATGTATCATATGTTTCCTGTTTAACTAATTTTGAGACAAAGAAGGAGATTTATTTAGGAGTGGACGGGAATGGTCTCTACACCATGTCACTTCCGTCATCACTACCTTATCGAGTTCAAGCATTTACTATTTCTCATCCTTTATGGCATGCTAGATTATGCCAGCTAGTTTGCCCATTTTCAAGAAAACTTTTTGAATAATAAAATTTTATCCAGTGATAATAAAAATAATGATTTATGTGATTTATGTTGTGTTAATAAAACGCATCATCTTCCTTTTCCAAAATCCAATTTTATTGCTTCAGATCCTTTGGATTTTGTTCTGATGTGTGGGGTCCTACAAACAGTTCTCATGATAATTTTTGTTTTTATATACCCTTTTATTATCATTGGAGTAAACTCCCATGACTATACTTTGTGAAATATAAATCTGAGGTGATAAGTATTTTTGTTAAGTTTCGTACCTTGGCTGAAAAGTACTTTAATGGACATATTAAAACCTTTCAGACGAATTGGGGAAGCGAATTTCAAGCCCTTACTGAATATTTATCCTTGAATGGTATTAATCGTCGTCTTTCGTGTCCTTATACACCGGAACAAAATGGGTGGGTAGAAAGAAGACATTGACATGTTGTTGAAACATGTCTCTCTCTTTTACACCATACCAAATTACCCATTGGGTTTTGGACCTATGCATTCAAATTTTTCTTTGTATGTAATAAATCGTTTCCCGATTACGACTATTGATCATTACACCCCTTATGAAAAGTTGTTTGGTGTGCCCCCCAATTATAGCATATTTCGTCCTTTCGATGTCTATATTATCCTTAGCTCCATCCATATGGTTCAAATAAATTGAGTCCTCAGTCTAGAAAATGTATTTTTCTTGGATATGGTAAAGTTCGTAAGGGATATAGATGTTTTGATTTGCTTAATTTTTTGTCACATGCCATGTTGTTTTTAAGGAACGGGAGTTTCCCTATCTGGAGTTAGATCGTGAAGCTCGCTCTTTGTCAACAACAAGTTAGTCGAGTCCTCCTCTAAGAGTCATGTTTCCGGCATTAAAACAGCCTTTTACAATCATACCTCTATGGGGTGTGCCTTCAAATTCCATACCAAATTCATCAACACCACTTCATGTATCTATTACTAAGGAAATAATTACATTTGTTCCATGGGAACAATTCATGAAGCATATTGTGTCCAACGCCCCACATTTTGTGTCATTGTTATTCGCCATTACGTTGGCCATTGACATATCACGGTACATGGCAGCTACAATGCCAAACTCACAAACCCATCCGTAAATTCACATCCTCATATCTAGAGTACTGAAACTCGACTAGCTCCAGTCCACCTTGGCCCCATCTAGAACCCAAAACAACAGCTCTACCAATAGAAATCGAGCCCACAAAAACACATAAAATGTAACCCAAACAGGAAAATTACGCTTCCCGAGCATTACAAGCTATAATTCAATTATCCACTTCGACATGCTACACTCAAGTTTTATGAAAGTCGAAATGGCGTGAGGCAATGCGTTCTAAGTACAATGCATTAATTAATAATGGCACGTGGGAATTGGTGTAGGCAATTAAATCTTCTAACATTGTTGGATGATGTTGTGTGTTCCGTACAAAATTAAATTTGTATGGCATTATGGATTGGTATATAGAACGATTAGTTGCTAAGGGTTTCATCAAAGGCCCAACCTTAAGTTTGAACAAACTTTTAGTCTCGTGATAAAAACCAACCCTAATCTGGGTTCTGTTAAATGTATCTATTGGGTGGAATGTTCGATGGTTAGACGTGTCCAACACATTTTTTAATGTGGTTATTTACATGCAACAACCTCTTGGTTTTATGCATCCTCAGTTACCACACATGTTTCTCAGTTGAAGAATAGTTTATATGGCCTTAAGCAAGCCCCATGTATGTTGCATCAACGTTTGATTATTGTCCTTTCTAAGATCGGCTTTGTGTGTTCAAAGGCTAATTCGTCTTTACATTGTTTCCACAAATGGTGTTTGACTATTTTTTATGTTGTATGTTGTATGTTGACGACATACTTGTTACTAGTACTGGTGACAATACCATTACATGCCTTGTTCAACTTTAATCTCGCTTTGCCATTAGGGATCTTGGCAAATTAAGCTATTTTCTTAGCTTAGAGGCTTCGTGGATTCCTACAATGCTTCACTTGAATCTTGCATAAAGTACATTAAGGATATCATTCATCATGCACAAACTAATGGAGTCTTGACCCCGTCTTGTACTTCAGTCAAGTTGACTCTTGAGAGTGGTGAACCGTTTGATGATCCCGATATATATCAAGGTATAGTTAAGGATTTTCAATATACTACTATTACATGTCCTGATATCAGTTATTCGGTTAACAAACTGAGCCACGCCTATACATGGTCTTTTTCTTCATCAGGCTCATTCACTTGATCTATTTGGTTACATTGATGCTGACTGGAGTGGTGATCTTGATGACCGCACAGACCGATGAACTTTATTGTTTATCTGAGACCAAATCTTGTTTTTTAGCACACACGCAAACAGTGTATTATGTTTCGATCCTCGACAGAAGTAGAGTGTTGGGCTCTCACTTGCCTTGCGTCTGAATTTATATGGCTTCACACGTTACTACATGAAATTGGGTTTGCTCGCCCCAAGCCTCTGATTATGTAGTGTGTCAATTTGGGCGCCACGTATTCCACGGCAAACCCAATCTTTCATCATCGTTCCAAACATTTGGAAATCTATTTCACGAAAGCACTTTCATAGGCACATTTTATTCAACTACAAGACAAGTTGAAAGTTCATTCACCATCAACTTGAGGGTAAATGATATGAAACGGATTGTGTGAACATTAATTAGTTAGGATATTATTTATTTGAATTAGTCTAGATATAGATTAATTCAAATATAGTTTATGTTGTCACATATCATGTAAAGTCTATTAAAGCAAATTCAAACAATTTAATATACAACATCAAAGCCTTAGTCCCGAAATGATTCGGGATCGGCTGACATGAACCATCATATGAAACTATGCAATCAAATCGTGTCAGCGATACAAATTCTCTCCCTCCGCTCTATCCTATCCACTACCATATTCGCCTCAATCCCTAATAAACTCATATCAGTCTCGATCACCTTCCTCCAAGTTTGCTTACCCCTCACCACTACATCCCGTTGCCACTCTTCAGTCCTCCTAATCGGCGCATCAAGCGTTCTTCGTCTTACATGGTCAAACCACCTCTCATTTTGTTCTCAATAGATGTAACCCCTACTTTTGTCCTAATTATTTCATTACTCACCCTATCCTTTCTCGTATGACCACACATCCATCTCAACATACGCATCTCCGCCACCGACATCCTATGAATGTGACAGTCAACATCTCCGTACCATATACTAGTTGAGATAAAATCATTTCAATTAATAGGGTGCAATTTGTATATTTTAATTTTGTTGGCTTTAATCATGAAATGAAATGATATGCATTAATCTTTCTTATTGCACTTGTGAATTGAGAGATAGTAACAAAAACTTTAAATATACTGGTTGAACTATATTCTAGGTCTTTATAAAGTAATTAGTGGTAAGAGCATATACATTAGTCGAATATTATGTGAAGTGTAAGAAGTAGAATAGTTAAAATGAAATGATGAAACTTTACATTCAGCGTTAATGGGGTTTGATTCAAAAGTAGGAGAAGATTATACATAAACATTTTTTGTTTTAAATATAGGAAAAAGAAAGAGATAAATAGCATCGGTATAATTGTAATATTTAGAGAAAAAGGGAATAAGGTGTAGAGTAAGCACATGAGGCATCTAGTGTCAGAGTTTGTGTGATTCTTTCTTTCTTTCTTTCTTTGAGAAAAGGAGAAAAAGAAAGCAGTTCCTTCCCTCTAATTTATAGCTTTTAAGTGGCTTTGTTCTTTGCAAGAAGTTACCATCCCTCTTTTCCTTTTTCTTCTTGTGTCTTTATTCCCTCATCCCTCTAAAAAGAAGATCTCTCTATCTCTCTATGTATAGCATGAACATTTGATTGATGAGAGTAGAAACATTGATATGAGGTCTCCTTCAGAGCTAACCCTGGATTGCAAACCTCATAGCTACTCAATGCTATTGAAATCTTTCGGGGAACACAATAATAATAACAATGATCACACTCTTAAACTTGAAGAATTCCTCTCTCGACTTGAACAAGAAAGACAAAAGATTGATGTCTTCAAACGCGAGCTTCCCCTTTGCATGCAACTTCTCACTAATGGTATATTCTATTATTTTTCATTTTTCATTTTCAGAACAACTCATCATTCTTTTCTATTGGTTCAGCTGTGGAGACTTCAAGGCAGCAGTTGCAAGCTTATAGAGGAAATCAAGGAGGAAGACCAATTCTTGAAGAATTCATACCACTCAACAATGATAAATCAGACAATAAGGTCAACTGGATGACAACAGCACAGCTCTGGACCCAACCTCAACCTCAACCTCAACCTCAATCCACACTAACTAATGATAATAATAATAATAATAATAATAATATAGGAGGGTTTAGTGTAAGTCCAAAGTTGTGCTTAGACACCAAACAAAGAAATGGAGGAGCTTTCTTACCATTCTCAAAGGAAAAGGAAAAAAACTTATGTCCAGCCCCAACAACCTTAGCTCTTTCTTCTCCTGATAAACAAATTATGGGTGCTGAATCTGACAAGGGAGAGCAGCCTAATTCATCACCGGATCATGGACAAACTACCAATAATAATACTACTTCTACTCATAGAAAGGCAAGAAGATGTTGGTCTCCTGACTTGCACCGCAGATTTGTCAATGCTCTTCAAATGCTTGGAGGTTCTCAAGGTAAATTATCAACTTCCACATATATGTTTTTCTTTTTTCACCTTCAACTTGAGATTCTACATCTTTTCTTAATTTAAGCTTATTAAAATTGCCTTATGTTGTTTTTACATGGATGTCAAAATCTGTTTTTCAGTTGTAGAAAGAGTATATATAATAATGATTGAGTGATTTCTGTCTAACAGTGGCCACACCAAAACAAATAAGAGAGCTAATGAAGGTTGAGGGTTTGACCAATGATGAAGTTAAAAGCCATCTGCAGGTATATTTTGTACCAAATCAATTTTTTCTTTTGACCTGACCTGACACCATAAAAACATGCATATACTACTTTTTCTATGGCACAGAAATATAGGCTCCATACAAGAAGACCTAGTCCAAGCCCACAAGCAGCATCTGCCCCAGCACCACAACTCGTAGTTCTAGGAGGCATTTGGGTCCCACCGGAGTATGCAACCAGCTACCACCCTGCACCACCACCTCACTTTCTTCCTCATCCTCATCCTCATCCTCAAGATTTCTACACACCGCCTCAGCCGCTCCACCTTCATCACCAGCTACATATGTACAAGGCCACATCACAACCTCATACCTCACCGGAACGCTCCGAGAGCATTGAAGATGGAAAGTCTGAGAGTAGCAGTTGGAAAGCTGAGAATGTGGACAGAAAAGGATTGGGTCCTTTGAGGGAATTAGATGCTCATGAAGAAACCAATGCAAGTCAGATCACTCTCAAGTTTTAGCTTTTAGGGTTAGGGTTTAGCTTATCATTAATCTTTTTTTCTTTTCTTTTTTTTGTCAAATATTGATCAGAGGGTAACCATATATATAAAGTCACAATTTGTTTTATCTTCAAAAAAAAACAAAAAACAAAATTTTAACATCATTACTTGCTTGTTGCCCAAAAGCAACTTCATGTTTTATCTGTTTTTGTCTTGCGGACAGATTTACCCTTGTTTCCATAGATAATAACGGTTGGTCTTATTTAGTCAATGTATTGAGTGAAATTTTCAAATAAAGACAAGACACCACCGACAGTGGCTGGCTAATTTCTTTCCAGTTTTACCAGCCTTTCATTGCCAAATCACATAGCTTAGTTGGTAGAGGTGCTCTTTCAGAAGATAAAAAAAGTTTTAATTTTATCATCCCAATTCCACTGCCAACCAGTTTTTGCAATTAAAATCGTTTAGTTCATAAAAACACGCATTCGTTTCCATACAATAGTTATTGAATTTGAATGTCTACAAGTTTAGTTAATGAGAACCCCATATGTAAAAACCAAATCTAGGAAGTTGGAAGAGGGAGATATATGTAATGTGATGGTCCAAACTGATAATTTCAATCTCAAATTAATAAACAATGTAATTACATACTAAATTAATGCAGAAGAAGCTACCAAGCATATATTGATTCGTTATCATACATAATTAGGTAGATATTCTTTCTAAATCACGCTTTGCCATTCATTTATCATCCACCATGTCATCCTCCTGAGTCACTGTCGATCGTTGCTGTTGCTGATTCTGAATTAACAAGCGACTGCAGTGCAGACAAAATAATTTGACTTAGCCTCATCATCACTCACTCTCACTGCTATTATAATCATATCATCATATAAATAAATACATGGAGATACACCAATTTCCTTTATACTTATGCACATATTTCTTTAATACCACCACTATAAAAACCCAATTTACTTTTTTATTCGCTGCTATTATAATCATATCATCATGTTAGCCGACCCCGAATCATTTCGGGACTAAGGCTTTGTTGTTGTTGTTTGTTGTTGCTCATGCAATAAATCAGTATTCAATCTAATGGGAGTTTTCGAGGTTAACAAAATGTATTAGTGTTAATCTGTTTGTTTATAAAATAAGTTTCTGTTTCAGGTTTCAACATGAAGAATATAGATATTGCTTTCAACACAAACAGCATGTGCTTTGAAACCTTTTTTTTTTTTTTTAAGTAAACATTCAGTGGAATAAAGGTGGTTTCATCAACTTACCTTTGCCTTTAATAAAGATTGTTTTTACTTGAACATAGATATAATTGGTAATATGATGCAAAATGAATTTGGGTTAAATAAAGCATTTTTAACAGAAACCTTCCACGATAGCAGTAATTTCATGAATTGGCAATGATTTTCTGAAAAGCTTCTTTCTAAACAAACGGGCTTATGGAATGTGCATATGTTAATGCTGCAGTCATAAGGAATCTATCAAACCTTCCACAATACATATGCAACACATTATACTTGTGTAGGAATAAGAGTGAATTTAATAAAACTCCCAAACCATATATGCATAAGCATGTATTGTTCCTGCTAACGCTTGACATAAGGCAATCTACGATTTTAAGAGGAAAGCAATCAACATACAAACAGAGAAAAAGGCTAAATTTCACTTTGGAAGAGAAGAAACCAACCATATAATATAATCACTGGGTTAATTACCCTCATCATCCATCCTCGAACTTTTAATTGGTTACAGAATATTCATAAAACTCTCAATTTTTGTCACAAAAATCCTAACACAATGCTTAGCTGCACTCAACATACCAACCATATAATATAATCACTGGGTTAATTACCCTCACCGTCCATCCTCAGAACTTTTAATTGGTTACGAAATATTCATAAAACTCTCAATTTCTGTCACAAAAATCCTAACACAATATGATTAGCTGCACTCAACATACCAACCATATAATATAATCACTGGGCTAATTACCCTCGCCATCTATCCTCAAACTTTTAATTGCTTACCGAACATTTGATAAAACTCTCAATTTCTGTCACAAAAATCCTAAAACAATGATTAGTTGAACCCAACATTCTTTCGATATAGAAACATGTAAGCTTTTTGCCCATATTTGGACAATTGTATCGGCAACATTATTATGAAAATGACAATAAAAGAAAAGAACAAAGCGTGGACATGTGTGTCAGAAAAAATGGGCAATGAACGTAACAACCAAAATTAGGATGCTGGAACCTGAATAGTTAAAACGAAAAAAAATAGGAATAGGTATCTTGATATCAATTTGTAGTTAAGTTACAAACTTTTCATTTCTTATATCTTCTATTTTAGCACAATAGCTTCATATTATATTTCACAATACCTACCTACAATGGCAAATCTTTCCAAGTGACATAGTTTCCATCCTAATCTCTACCCTATCTGTACCACTGTGTTGGGGAAGACGAAAGTCTCATTTTTTTGGAGTGCCCGATGGCTAAGCAAGTTTGGCATTTGTTCTTTGGGGACCAGCGGATGGATTCAGTATTTGCTATTTTGAGCTGGCTGGGGAATTTGCTTACTGTTGCTTCTGCTGATGTTTTTGCGGAAATTGCAGTGATTATTTGGAGCCTCTGGAAGTATCGGAACAGTGTAGTTTAGGAGAAAAAATTCTCAGTCCTGCCAACGTTCTTCAGGCTGCTCGGTTAGATTTGGCACTCAGGCAGAGTCATTAGAAAAGCTTCCTGTTCCAGCTGCAGTTTCTGGCCCATTGCCGTGGCAGTGCCCTTCGAAAGGTTCATTTAATTGCAATGTGGATGCCGGGGTTTTCTAGGAAGAAGGTTATTGTTCGGTTGGCTTTTTGGGATCATCGGGGACCTGCCTTTTTGCTTCTCACGCCCCGTTAAATGGTTTTTATGAGCCAGTAGTGGCAGAAGCTATAGCTGTTCGGGAAGCTCTTCCATGGATTAAAGCGTCTAACTATAGCAACATCACCATCCTATCCGATTGTCTCTCAATAGTCCAAGCCATTCTTCAGTCTTCGTATCATTTATCTTATCTGTCAGATGTAACGTCTGACTGTGTTTCGTTATTTAGAGAATTTAGAAAATTGTTCAATCTCTTTTCTTAAGCGTTCAGCGAACTCTGCAGCTTATTGTTTAGCTCGGGTTGTTAGTTCTATGTCTGTTTGTGGAGAGTGAGCTTGTCCACCCCCATTTCTTAAGGATGTTCTTGTTGTTTTGAGTTCATAAAGCTTGTTTCTTTAATTATATATTATAAAGTGTACAGCTGTAGAAACAGATATAGGTAGCAGTTAGCATTTATTTATTTTTCTAAGTTAAACTCTAGCTCTATATATAAATACCTATACCCTTTCCATAATCAATATTGAGAATTCTCTCAACCTCTTGTGTTTGCTTACATAGTATTGTTAGGAATAATTGAAATTACGATAAACGAAAAATAAGCAAACACACAAGAATTGTTAACCCAGTTCGCCACTCGATTAGAATGACTACGTCTGGGGGCACTACCAAGTATCAGAGCATAGTGTGCAGATCCTTTATTTTTCGTTTGCCAAGTGTGCGAACGTTCTTCACGACCTAAGGTTCCACCCATTCTTCTTACCATCGACCTCCAGCCACCTGCTAATCTCACTGCCCCTCCCAATCATTTGCTTGTGCTTCGATCAGCCGATTTCCAACGTTCCGACTGCATTCCGACCGGCGAGTGAAGCTCACGCACCGTCAGTGGACAACTCTCCTCCACGCATCGCCGAGTGACGGTGCGTAACCTCTCCGCCTCCGATTGACACCCTCTGCTTCGTCTCGTCATCCTCGACCTGCCTGTCCACTTTGTTTCTACTTCCGGTAACTTTTTTCGAGTGGAGGTCAATCTCTTGTGGGTTCCATTTCGCTGTTGTTCGTTGTTGCACATCAATATATTGGATTATTATTTGCCAATATGACTAAAGGGCGGCCCGTTCGCACTACGCGTCCCCGCTGAGCGAGGGTCCGGGGAGGGGTCCCACCACAAGGGTGTACTGGGGGCAAGCCTTCCCCTGCCAATTTATTTATTTGCCAATATGACTAACGGAAAGAAAAATGAAGCTAGCAAAAATGTGGTTAGGAACATTATGATGATATCTCCGAATATCACCGATCATAAACTGATTGGGCCCCAACTATATCGATTGGTCTCGTCACTTGACTAATGATCTGAATACAGATAATGAAGATTGGATGGCAGAGGATTCTCGGAAACAACTCTATTAATACGGCAATTGTTGGTATGGTTTGTCATCGTGAGTATCTCAAACAACTTATAGACTACTTGCAAATATCTATATACTAGTAAGGGTAATGTCTCTCGCTTGTATGATACTTATAAGTCGTTCTATACCACGGATCGCCAAATCAATATGCTCAGGATTACTATATGCAGCTGAGCGAAATTTTTGAGTTGCTAACTTTGAGCACTAACATCAAAGTGCTCCAGGCTCAACGGGAGCAAATGTTTGTTCTCCGCAATTTATGTGGACTTGACTCTTATTTTGAGGGTGTTACTTCTCAGATCTTTTCTAGTGCCACCATTCCTGACGCTGAAGAGGCTCGTATTGGGCTGGTTCTAGTGCTCTCGTCGATCACAGGAACGCATCTAACCGCTCGTATAAGGGTCCGGGTGAGGGTAGTAGGGACACAAAAGGTCCGACCGAAGCAAACAAAGTAATTGAGTGTTATTATTGTCATGATGAGTCTGGTCATACCAAGCATACTTGTCCGATACTCAAAGCAAAGGTGCAAAGGAATCGGTCTGCTCAGGTTGTCATTATTGATGCCATCCTCGGGCCCGACTTACACTCTTACTGCATAAGAATATGCCTGAGTATCAAGAATCATTAGCTTCACGGTATTCTTCTTCATCTATCACTGTCATTGTTGAGTCACGTTCATTTCTTCATCTTCAAAGTGGGTCACTAATCCTCGTACGGCAAACCATATGATAGGTAATTCTATATTATTCACTTATCATAATAGAACTTTTCCTTCTCATGTTGTTGTTGCTGATTGTATACATACTTCTGTTATTGGTTCTAGCACTATTAAGCCAACCTCTTCCCTTTCCCTTTCTTGTGTTCTTAATGTGCCTGGATTTGCATTCAATCTAAGTAAACTTACATGTTCACTTAACTATTCTATCTCATTTTTCTATGACCATTGTTTGTTTCAAGAAATCCGTTGGTCTATACGTCTTAGATACAACTGTTAGAACACATGTTGCCTATTTTCTAATGTATCAACATCTTTTGATGAACATTGTATTGAAGAAGTTATGTCCTCATTTTTAGAATTTGCCTAGCTTAGATTGTGAGTCGTGCCAGTTTCTACACATCACCGTTTGAAGTAGTTCATTCTAATGTTTGGGGTCCTTGATCGGTTGCATCGAAACCGGGTTTCAAATATTTTGTGACTTTTGTGGATGATTATTCTTGAACTACTTGGTTAAATTTAATGAAAAATCGTTCTGAATTATTTACTCGTTTACTGCTTTTTGTGCTGAGATTAAAACCTAGTTTAATGTTTCGGTTCATACGCTACAAATTGACAATGCTAAAGAATACTTTTTTGGACCTTTTCAAACTTTCATGATCCAGAATGGTATCCTTCATCAATTTACTGGTGTTGATACATCATCCCAAAATAGTGTATCTGAACGCAAGAATCGTCATCTTCTTGAAACTACTAGAGCTCTTTTGTTTCACATGTTCCAAAACACTTTTGGGCCGATGTTGTCTCTACCTCATGTTTTCCCTGTGTCATAAGGCGAGACTCCTTACAATACCCTTTTTCCTAACAAACCCATATTTCTTGCTCTACCTCGTATTTTTTGGGAGTACTTGCTTTGTTCGTGATGTTCGTCCACAAGTCACTAACTAGATTCGAAAGCACTTAAATTTGTCTTCCTTGGATGCTCTCGTCTTCAAAAAGGGTATCGTTGCTTTTCTTCATCTCTTAATAAATATCTTCTGTTCTTTCTCATGTCGTCTGATATATCCACTTTTGACAATGATATTAATGATGTGTTGGTCTATCAAATTCACCATGTTTCGCCTCCCTAGCCCTCTAAGCAACCTGTTACTTGGGTATATTCAGGACAATAGAAATCTCTTGCTTCCAATCCAGTACCAATTTCTGTTTCGCCTTTAGATCCTCTTAAGTCAAGTCGAGCTAGTGATGACATTCCTATTACCCTTCGTAGAAGTAACCGATCTTGCTCTTATCCTATTTCTGCTTTTGTTTCCTATGAAAACTTATCCTCTCCTTCACGGTCTTTTATTGCTTCACTCGATTTTACTATTGTTTCTAAATCTATCTCGGAGGCCTTATCCCGTCTAGGTTGGTGCAATGCAATGGTAGATGAAATGAATTCTTTGGATGGTATTTGGGATTTGGTAAATTTTCCTGTCGGAAAAAAATATGTTGGATGCCAATGGGTGTTTGATGGGAAAGTCAATTCTGGTGGGTCAGTTGCTCGTTTAAAGGCTCGCCTTGTTGCAAAAGGCTATGCTCAGACTTATGGGGTTGATTATTTTGACACTTTCTCTCCAATGGCTAAACCAACTTCTATTCATCTTTTTATCACAATGGCAGCATGCTCTAATTAGCCCCTGCATCAACTAGATATCAAAAATGTTTTCCTGCATGATGACCTTTAAGAAGAAGTTTACATGGAACAACCATCAGGATTTGTTGCTCGGGAGGAGTATGGGAAAGACTATCGTCTCTGCAAATCTCTATATGGGTTGAAACAAAGTTATCGAGCATGGTTTAGAAAGTTTAGCTAAGCAATTGAGAAGTTTGGGATGAAGAAGCGCAAGTGTGATCACTCTGTTTCTATAAACATTCTATTTCAGGTATTATTCTCCTTGCCATCTATTTAGACGATATTGTTATTATAGGTAGTGAAATCTCATCTCTAAAATCGTTTCTCCATGGTCAGTTTCATACCAAGGATTTGGTGCTCTACAGTACTTCTTGGGAATTGAGGTGTCAAAGAGTAACAAAAAGGAATCTTCCAGTCTCAAAGAAAATATATTCTTGATGTGTTGTCAAAAACAGGAAAATCTGGAGAGCCTTTTGAAGATCTTGGAAGATACAGGTGTTTGGACTACGCTTGAACAAATATTATGCTACTTAAAAGGAACTAACGGACGAGGATTACTCTACTAGAATTATGGTCATATCCCGATTTAGTGTTTCTCCGATGCAAACTGGACAGACAAGGATGATAAGAGATCCAATCCCGGTGACCGTGTCTTTGTTGGAGGTAATTTAATTTCTTGGAAGAGCAAGAAACAATATGTTTCTTGTTCCAGCGATGTCTCAATCAGTGTGAGATTACGTAGATTCGTCATCTCTTGTCCGAACTTGGATTCAAGGTCACCACTTCAACAAAGTTATGGTGTGACCAATCAAGCAACCCTTCATATTGATACGAATCTTGTGTTCCATATATTGAAGTAGACTATCACTTTGTTCATGAAAAACTACAAGAAAACATCATTTCCACAACATACATGGACACCAATGAACAACTTAGAGACATTTTTACCAAAGGGTTCGGATAAATTACGGGTGTACATTTGTAGACACAAATATAGATAGTAATTTGCATTTATTTCCTTTTCCTAGTTAGACTCTAACTCACTATATAAATACCTATACCCTTTCCATAATCAATATTGAGAATTTTCTCAACCTCTTGTGTTCGATTACATCTTTCAAAAAAAAATTGTTTTCGGTACACTATCACAATACCTCTTACAATTGATACCACAGCCAAGACTATAAAGTAAAGATACCAAATTTTCTCTTTTATCCAAATAACAAAAATCCAGCACCAAACAAAATGATAAAATTCTCTCTATGGCATCCACCAATTCAACTCGATAAGTTGTCCAAGTTATCAGCGGTAAAAAAAAAAAAAAAAAAAATTTATGATTTTTAGAGCATCAAATTCAAAATAATATTACACTTGTAGGATACTGTAGAACAAAAAATTCCACAAATTTCTACATCGTTAAAAGCAGAATAAGTTGCATCTGATCAAACTTCTTACACTAAATCTATGGTACCCACACCAGCACCATCTCCAAGAAGGTTAACAACTCTGGAAGGATGCGGGCACACTAGCAAAGGTTCATAATAACATTGCAAACTCATTTTTTTCCAAAATAATGAATGTCACCACGACAAAATAAGCTTGAGAAATATTAACAAACCCCGAAAGTCAGATATAACAGAATTGATACTTTATTCAAAGATCAAGGCTTCAAAAGAAGTCTGAGTGAGTATACACTTCATATAAAAGCTTATAAAGAATTGAAACATAATCATTATTTTTCTCTTAGATGGATGACTTAATTGCAGTAGGACCTGATGGCATCCCTATTGAGATTTAGAGATGTTTGGGAGAAAGAGGAATCAAATGGTTGACGACGTTCTTCAACAAAATTTGGAGAAACAATAAGATGCCATCAGAATGGAGGAAAAGTATCTTAATCCCTTTGTATAAGAACAAAGGCGATGTCTAAGATTGTGCCAACTATCGGGGAATCAAATTAATGAGTCACACTATGAAACTTTGGGAGCGAGTGATCGAACAAAGGCTAAGGAGGACGGTGAAGATCTCGGAAAACCAGTTTGGCTTTATGCCGGGAAGATCAACTATGGAAGCCATCCATCTAATGAGACAATTAATGGAGCACTATCGAAATAAGAAGAAAGACTTGCATATGGTTTTCATTGACTTGGAGAAGGCGTATGATAAGGTACCAAGGGAAGTACTTTGGTGGGCCTTGATAAGGAAAGGCATTTCGCGGAAATATATTGACATCATAAAGGACATGTATGAGGGAGCATGCACGAGTGTACGTACTAGTGTTGGGAAGACTGAAGAGTTTCCTATTACGATTGGAGTGCATCAAGGTTCCGCACTAAGCCCATTTCTTTTTGCCATCATTATGGATGAACTAACAAGTTCACTTCAAGATGGTATACCATGGTGCATGCTGTTTGCAGATGATATTGTGTTGGTTGATGAGACGAAAGGAGTGGAGAGGAAGTTGGAACTATGGAGACAAACTCTAGAATCTAGAGGCTTTAAGTTGAGCCGAAGTAAGACGGAATATTTGGAGTGTAAGTTTAGCGGCCATAGGAGTAGGGAGGCAGGGACAATCACCCTAGATGGGAGAGTTGTTCAGGCCTCGGATTGCTTCCGGTATTTAGGATCTATTATCCAAACGGATGGAGAAGTAGATGGAGATGTTGCTCATAGGATTAAAGCTGGTTGGTCGAAGTGGAAGAGTGCTACGGGTTTCCTTTGTGACCCCGGCATGCCTAATAGATTGAAGGGGAAATTCTACCGGACGGCAATTAGACCAGCATTGTTATATGGTACGGAGTGTTGGACAGTGAAACACTGCCACATCCATAAGATGTCGGTGGCGGAGATGCGTATGTTGAGATGGATGTGTGGTCATACGAGAAAGGATCGGGTGAGTAATGAAATAATTAGGACAAAAGTAGGGTCACATCTATTGAGAATAAAATGAGAGAAAACCAACTAAGGTGGTTTGGCCATGTGAGACGTAGAGCGCTTGATGCGCCGGTTAGGAGAACCGAAGAATGGCAAAGGGATGTAGTGGTGAGGGGTAGGGGAAGACCTAAGCAAACTTGGAGGAGGGTGATCGAGAGTGATATGAGCTTACTGGGAATTGAGGAAAAATGGTAGTGGATAGGACGGAGTGGAGGGAGCGAATTTGTGTTGCTGACACGACTTGATTTCACGGTTTTATATGATGGTTCATGTTAGCCGACCCCGAATCATTTCGGGACTAAGGCTTTGTTGTTGTTGTTGTTGTTGTTTGGATGACTTCATCGTGATGGGAAACAATCCATCTTTATTCTCAGAACTCAAAGATGAGATGAAGAAGAATTTCGAGATGATATTCTTGATGAATTATTTCCTTAGCATAAAAACGACATTGTTGATTTTGGAATCTAATACAAACCAAAGGAAGATTTTGAACTATTGGGCTACTTAAAAAGATGACATGAAAAGTAGATTTGGTTATATTTTTTCCTCCCGATAAGAGAGTATTTTCATTGATCTCGTAGAAGCAAGAAATAGTAGCACAATCAACCGAACAAATAGACATCAAGCAATGTCTAAGAAAATATATAGTAGATATTGGCGAAATTCAGCACCAACCGACAAAGATATTTTGCTATAAAAGTTCACAATACAATAGTCATTGCTAAGGCCCGTTTCTTTCTCGGAAAATATTCTGTTTTGGAAAATATTGGCTAAGGAAAAATTTTGTGTTGGAAAATAAAATTTTTTCTAACGTTTGACTACAACACCCAAAAACGAGAAAAAGTGGTGGGTGGCTACTATTTTCAAAAGGGCCGAGAATAGACTATGGTTCTAAAAGCTTAAGAAAGTGTTTTAATCTTTTCAAAAGGGTAAAACATTTTCCTTACTTTTTGCATAAATTTTATTGTTGACTTATTTTCCTATGCAAACAAACATTGGAAAATCAGGAAAATATTTTCCAGCACAATACTTTTCTGCAAATAAACGGGCCTAAAAATCCAATCAAACACCAAACAATGAAACATATTAAGGTAGTGTTTGATAAAACTGAAAATTAAAGTGCTTAAAAATAAGTACCGAATTTTAAGTGTTGAATAAACTTGAGTTCACGCAAAATAAACTTGGAGTTCATGGTCAAGGAGAAGCATTGAAACACGTGAAGCCTTATCTATATTTGGACAATTGAATCAACAATTATAAAAATGACATCAAAACGTTGATGTGATTATTTTGTGTCAGCAAAATGAGAAATGAATGCAAGGACCAAAATTAGAATGTTGAAATCTGCATAGTTAAAATGCAGAAATAGGATCAAAACTTTGAATGCTACTAAACTAAAATTTGAGGGGCTTTGCGACACAGTGCAATTTTATGATAATTTTGAAACTAACATGAGTGACACAAATCAGAAAAAATCAAGTGTCTTTCTGCAAAATTTTATCAACCTTATAATTCAAAGGAAAGGAAAGCATGTTTGAAACTCAACCATCCACCATCTGAACCATACATGTTATAAAATTATGCAGCCTAGTATACATCAAGATAATGATGACTGACCTGAAGTTCCTCTTCACAACTTTTAAGCCTTTCTGAGTATTCTTTTACTTGCAGAAAACATTTTTGGAGCTGCAGATTATAATCAACAAGCAAATATTAAGCCCAAGTAACAGTTCACAAAGTATTAAAGAAGTCCAAAATAGATATAGTAATTAATTTATTACTTTAGTTAATTGCTTCTTATGCTGTGAAGAGCGCTTCTTAGCAGTAATAAATGCATCCTCTAACATCTGCATTCACCACCAAATTCTAAGCTGGGATGAAAAGGCTTCATGATAAAATTAAACTGTTCGAAGCATCAACTACATAATTGGAACTCTGTATAAACTTCTAAATACAACAAAAATAAAAAAAGAGAAACTCACTTTGTAATTATAAACTATATACCTGAGTTTTCTTCTGCAAATTTAAAACAACTTTTTGTTTATCTGATAACCTCCTTTCCATCTCAGAAATCTGATTTGGCACATATATTTAGCATCCCTTTTTTCATAACACGCACAAATAAACGGATATGTGGATGTATAAATAAAGAAAGAAAATCTTATGATGTTTAGAAAACACAGGCAAGGCAACACAATGAACTGTTGCAAATTTGTAATTACCCACAGATGATGATAATATGAATTCAATCACATGCGGTGGGAAAATTATCTGCGTGCAGTTTATTTCATTTATTTTGGTGTAAATATGAGGGTAAGAGGAATTTGAACGAGGGATGGTTTTTGCCCAGGTTCAAAGATGCAACAACCATCGATCCAACCCCATTGTACTGCATATAATTTCTTTTATCTTTTCAGTCATAATTAATAGGATAAATAATTTACTAGTCCTCATCTATTTACCTAACACACTGTTTAGTTCCCTATTTTGAAAAACACATTATAAGGTCCCTATCTTTTGTCAATAGTTAAGCATTAGGTCCTTTTGTCTGGTTTCTTTAGATTTTTAAGGGAACATATGTTAGCTTACAGGACAGCCATAGTAGATGCAAAATGGCCATGTTACTCTGTTATTTTCAGTCTGTCTGTTTATGCTAAATATAACGGTTAAAAATCTAAAAAAAAATATAGACAGAAGGGCCAAATGATTAATATTGAGAAAAGATAGGGATCTTATAATGTGTTTTTCAAAATAGGGAGATTAAACAGTATGTTAGGTAAAAAGGAAGGGACTAATAAATTATTTACCCTAATTAATAAGAAAAATTAGAGAAAGGGAAAATTATCTTTAATTTCAGACCTCCGTTTTCAGTTCATTGCGCCTCTGAACTGATCTCTCCAGTTTTTCCTTCACCTGATAATAAGAACAAAAATGAGCACGGAGTATATTATTTCAAGATAAACATACATACTATGATGGTGAGCTTACTGGAACATGATAATTGCCACTTGAATCTGAAGACTGTTCCCTGCTCTCTTGATCATTATATTCAGAACTGCCAATGAAAAAGGTATAGCAGATTATTTCAACCTCTTGAGTAAACATGAACAGCTTACTTCATTTAAGTCTAACAAGATCAATTTTTCCAATGTGTTCATTACATAGCAAGGCATATAACAGTAACAAACATTTGGGTATTAATCAATAATATTAGCAAAAGAAATGTTCAACAGAGCATTAGTTCTGGTCACTGATTCTCCCCAGAAAATTAGGTCAAAAACCTTAAAGTGAACCTTGGATCACATTAGAAATTTTGGTTTTAGAATGGGAACAATCACATATAACCTATGTTGCACGGAAACTGATACAGATACCAGGAAATGTAATTTCTAAAAAACATAGGAAAACGGAAACATGTAAATATTAAAAATATAGGAGCATATTTATAAATATTTAAAATATAATAATATATTCAGAAAAAAGGACTACAAGAGAAAAAGATATAGGCAAGTTCTTTAGATTGAAGGATAGGAGGAAGGAATTATTATCAGTCAAATAGGAAGTTTCAATCTTCGTAATCTTAGACTGAACTAGAATTGCAAAATAGAAAGTTTGAATTTCCAGAATTTTAATCGAAATATCTTTAGATTGAAGGATACGAGGAAGGAATTATTATCAGTCAAATAGGAAGTTTCAATCTTCGTAATCTTAGACTGAACTAGAATTGCAAAATAGAAAGTTTGAATTTCCAGAATTTTAATCGAAATAGTCAAAGGAAACCATTTAAAAACTGAGAGACGTATTTCATATTTTGGATAATTACGGAAACGTGCCCAGAAACGTTTCGTATCAGTTTCCCACCGTTTCCGTTTTCCCACATCTACCGGAAACTTGAAACACATGCCATGAAGAGTTTCCGTGCATCATAGCATATAACACCACAAAATCATATTTATGTAGTGATCACGTATGAAAGATTTAATCCGCTAGTCACTCAAAACCTATGAAGCACCAATAGGGGTATGCGTAGGGGTACAGATACTTGTACGGGTACGGCAAACGGCATTTCTAAAAAATATGAGATACGGGTGTAATAAAAAATTTAAAAGATACATAAATATATAAACCACAAATCATATTCATAAAGTCATTATAAAACCACAAATAACACTCATAAGTCATTATAAAACCACAAATAACATCTATAATATTAACTAAGTCAGTAATTCATAAAAAGCAATCATTTAATACAGAACGCACTATGCAGAACAGAAGTCGAAGTTGAACAAAAGTTGAAGTCTAAGTTGAACAGAAGTTGAAGTCGAAGGAGACTTCAATCGAACAGAAGTCGAAGTCGAACAGAACAAGTTATGCGAACAGAACCTACATGAGATGGAAGTTAGGGTTCGGGAGAAAACTAAGAACAATTTGGGCGGGTTTTAATTTTTCTATATCTCTGTATTTTTCCACAAACGGTGAGTAAGTGGTGGGCTAGTATTACTTTATTTAATTTGTTATATAATCCTTATATTTTTAAAGTTTTTTTAAAAAGAACCCTACAATTTAACTAATTAATCATGAAAAGTATCACGGCGTAGCCCCTAATTAAAAAAGAAAAAGGAAAAAAGGGGATACTTCCTAGCCATATCCCGTACGTATCCCGCCGTATCCCCGTCCTCGGAGTATCAGATGCGCCTAGGTTGACCTCTTAGAAATATCGGTATTTCATAGCTCAAAACCATATACAAGTTCCATCAATAAAACTCTACCTAGGTGCTTGAAGCTGTTCAATTTTCTTAAAAGTAGCATTTCCCAAAAATTCATTATCAATTATTGGGTCATTCAGCTTGCATTAGAAAGGAAGGACAGCTAACTTATGACAAAATTTTGATCATTGTTTAAAGAAGCAGCCCATAAATAAACCTAACTTTTGCATCTTGCTGCATTTTTTCATTGCCCTAGGCATAATGCCAGCAACCGAGACAATGAAAGCAATCTAAATCTCACAACTTACAAGTTGCAAAAGTCTCCAGCATATTTTGCCTTTTTTCTTTAGGTAGCTCAATAAGTAATCCAGTCAGGAAAACATCTGCCACGCAATCATGTTTGATGAGCACATATCAGAATTTGACATATGAAGATATGAATAGTACATGTGTTGCTCCATAACACCAACAAGTGCATTGATCAATCTATTATGTACAATTAACACATAACTAGCATTCTCATGTCCTCGTGACAAAAAGTGCTCTCAAATACTATTTTAAAAAAAAAAAATAATCAGATCTTACTCATTCTTTTTTCTTGCTTGCTGATCTGTCTCCTTGTGAACAATTCTATGATCACCATTGGTTTCATCCATCTCCCTATCTTGATCCTGCTGTAAATCACGTCCTCTTTCACAATTCCAATCACCATTTTTTCCTTCTTCTCGATCATTACCCACCAGATCTCTGCCTTGGCTTTGATCTCCATCCAAGGAACCATTCCTTGCCCGATCTTCATTCTGATTAAGATCATACTGTCTTTCCCCATCTTCAAGATAATCCCATGACCGATCACGCTCTCTAGACCTATCACTGTACTGTTCGCGATATCTGTCCCTATCACGATCATAATCTCTTACTCGATCTCTACCCCTTCCCGAGTCCATACCCCTGTCTAGATTACGTCGAAATCGTTCACGGCCGAAATTTGATCTGCCCCCTCTGGTTGTTACTTCATTTACTCTTACAACTCGCCCATCAACAGTCTATTTACAAGCTTCACAATGTCAAAGTTCTAAAGTCTCAAACCAACAATATAAAGCTAAAAACAATCATACCCAGAGAAGTAGCAAATGGTCCGAACTAAAAAATAAAATAAAAAGGAAGAAGATAGATACCTTGCCATCCATGTCATTAATAGCATCAATTACTGATCGTGGATTTCTAAAAGTAACAAAGCCATAGCACTTTCCCCTTGTTGTATGATCATTTATAATCTGGAAGAAAAAAGGACATAACTTGTCAACTGCAAATGCTCTATTTTCATTTTGATGGATATCTAACACATATACATAGGATAACAGAAGCACATTAAAGTTTTGCACCATGAAATGAAACAGGGAAAAGTTTTAGGTAATAAATCGCACGCCTAAAAGGTGAGAATCCTATCAACAATGTTGCCTCCGAAAGGCAAACCCATAACAAAACTTGGTGGCTGTAAAAGCAAGCTTTATTTGCATTTTGATGAATATCAAGCAAATTTTTTTTTTGTTTTTTTTTTTGGTTACATATCAAGCAAATTTGTAAATGAGCAATGAGTGCACTGAAGTTTGCATCATGAAACAGGGAAATATATAGGTAAAAAATTCCAAGGATAAAAGATGAGAGATATCTCCAGTCAATCCCCTACAATGTTGCCTCTATCCCCTGCAAACCCATTCATTCAACGAAAGTTAGAGCGTATTCAGGGCAATCAATTATGCCTTCTTCTGTGCTATCCTCATAGAATGCTGATCAACTTGTTCACAGGACATACATAATTTTGTCTATTTATCATCTGCTAATTTGTGACCCTTGAGCAAAAAATGACTCATGTAATAATTTTGTACACTTGTACAAGTGGGAGGTAGATAGTCTCTACAAATTTGTTCCAAAAGAAAATAAATACATCATTGTAAGTTAGCATGGGTTGTAATTTTCAGATTCTGTCACGCATCTCCAGTTGATTTCACTTTCAGCTTAAAAATATAAAGCTTCACAACTATTTATCTGTCTTAAACTGAAACAGTAACAATCTCAATAAGTCATTGATAATCTTCGCCTTTATAGCAATTGAATGAAAGCTTTGACAAACTTGCCAAAAAAAATTTTAAAAAAAAAAAGCATTTAGTAGAAGAACTGATATAAACCCTAAATGCATAAAAGAAATAAAAATAGCACAGAAAAATATCATATGAGTGACCGCAAAAGCAGAATAGAAGCTCCATTAACGGAAACAAGGAAAAAAAAGTGAAACCTTAACGGCGATGATGGCACCGTAGGGACCGAAGACTCTGCGAAGGGTATCATCAGTTGCAGTGTACGGGAGGCCTCCAACGTATATAGAGTTATCGTCGTCCACCGTCATTTTGTAGCTTTGATTGTGTCCGCTGGGATTGCAAAGCAGACCGCTCTATAACCTCCGCTGCTTCTACAACGTCTGTCACGTGAGTGAAAGCGGGTGCACGTGCACTATTTAACAGTCCAAACACACTATCTTTTTACTTATTTGAATTGGTAAGAAGAAATTAATAAAAATGTCTTATAATTTGTTTGGTTAACAAAAAAATTCTAAGACATGTTTCCTTAAGAACTAGAAAGATACCCTTGCTTCGCTTCGAGAAAAAATAACTTGACAATTTTTATTAAATTGATTTATCTTTTAACTACTTTGATCACGTGATTGGTGGTAGTTATTTTCCTAGTTAAAATGGATATATAATAACTAAAAATACAAAGATTTTCTCCACTAAACGCCTACTAAACCAAATGAATATCCGGACTTAAAAATCTGATAATCCAAAAATTAAGAAATTTTCACTTTAAAATTTTAGTAAGTTTGGATCTAATAGTGAATATTCACAAATAAGATAAAGGCTTAGAATGCTTAACGATATGACTACTGAACTTTATACTTTTTAATATCGGTAGCTACTCAATTTTAACTAACTCCTCAAATGACCGTTAACAACCTCAAAATGAAAATATTCAAGAATTAAAGTTGTTCAGAATGAAATTTACCATAAAACCACATTTTTTATTTTCCAAAATCACATTTTTTGGAGCTTTCTCTCTCTAAAAATTTATACTATCTCCTAACCAAACAACATCTAAATGACCTCAAAACGAAATTTTATAAGAGTTAAAGTTCCTTAGAATATCATTAACTCTTCGAATTATTTATTTTGAGATCGTCAACGGTCGTTTTGAGGTGTTGAGTGGCCACCGGTGTTAAAAAGTATAAAGTTCGGTGATCATACTGTTAAGAATTGAAGTTCAGTGACCATAATATTAAAATGGTAAAGTTCAGTGACCATGGGTGTAATTTACCCTCTTCCAAAGAAAAAAAAACTGAACATGGGAGAAGTGAAAGACGGTGTCGTTTTGTTCCTAGTTATATGTGGAACAAAATTTGGAAAAACATAAGGATAATAAGGATAGAAAAGGAAGCAGTATTAAGGGTAGAATTGAGAGAAATTGGGAAATTAATGGAATTGGCACTGTTCATGCCTTCCACTTTTATAAGTATATATAAAAGACGGGTTTTGTTCCTAGTTATATGTGGAACAAAATTTGGAAAAACATAAGAATAGTAAGGGTAGAAAAGGAAGCAGTATTAAGGGTAGAATTGAGAGAAATTGGGAAATTAATGGAATTGGCACTGTTCATGCCTTCCACTTTTATAAGTATAACTAGATAGATACCATCGCTTCGCTTCGGGGCAAAAATTAGGCTGAAAATTGAGCCTAATAATCATATATGAGTTATAAAATGAAAGTTGACATTGTAAAGTTCATAAAGTAAATCTTGATAGATTTAGATTTTTCTAGCAGCTGCACTAAAAAAAATAGTTCAATGCCACTGTTTTTTTTAAGCACTACATTTTTGTAAACTTCTTTGATCCATCTTCTTCTGGGTACTCTCCTAAAACAGACTTACTTTCTTTTTACTCAACTTGTACATTGCTGGTCTGTTTGATAGTACACTATGTCTCCATAGTCGCTCACATAATGACCCTATGTTATGTTTCTTACTAAATTGTCGAATAGGTGAAATGGAAACAGAAACGCCTCTGATTTCTTTGGTTCTCTGTAGTACTTTCCCAGCACTGCCTTTGCTGCTTTTGTCTGCACATATGTATTACATTCACAATAAAAAGAAAAAAACGTATGGATATATGAACCTATTGAGAAAGAGCCCAAACTTTCTCCTTGTATTACCTGATAACAAAATTATATCCTACTCCATACCACATGTCCATATTTCTAACATAACTGCAAACTGATCCTTAATTCTACGAAAAATAAAGATTATATATTTATAAGAGCTTAAGTCACAATATCATTAAATTGAGATTGATTTTCAGGAAAAACATAAGCCATAAATTCAAATTATTTACTAATCTAATTTATACAACACCATAGGATTCAAATGCTATCAACAAATCAATCAAGGAGTTTGAGAGAAGACGTGCATAGGCTATAAGTTGCATAATTAAACCCAAAAAAATACTAACAATACTAACCTGGCCACAGAGCCACATGTCATGAGCACAAACCAGTTCATCTAATTTAGAACAGAAGCTTCAAAATCCAGATCGATTCAGACCAAAATGCAGCACAGTCCTGCTATTAGAAAAAAAGACAAAAATAGAATGAGCATGTCGAAGAAAAAACATATAAAAATAAAAACAAAACAGAGGATAAAGCGCAAGATAATAATACTAACCTAGCTAATCACAGATCCACATGCCATGAAACACAAACTAATTCATCTAATTCTTTGTCATCAATTAATTTCTCATGACATTCCTCAATTTCTTTACATTTTTCATTGCCTCATCCTTTTCTTATCAAGGATGATAACATAAATATTGAAAACTAATTCTTGACAATAAGATTTTCCAATAAAAATTTTTTATATAAACCAATTAATTTAAATTTAACCAAAACATCCACCTTTAAAGAGAAATTACTAAATGTAAAGTGCTTCCATTACTTTCCATGTGTTGGGAATGTTTGAGGTTGAAAGGTACTCAGCCTTAAACCCGACTAAAACCCTCTTCATGCTTACTTACTGCCCAGTGGATCTTCATTTAAACAAAAAGAAGATAAACATCTCAAAACTCGTACCAGTAAAAATCTAATTCAAACTTAAAGAAATGTCGAAGAAAACAATTAAATTTTGACAATAGATTAAAATAAATAACCAACTAAGGTTTGATTGTAATAAATGTACCAAGTAAAGCTCTAGATAATGAAGCTGTAAGTCCTGCAAAGTTCTGTTCAATGCAACTGGTACATCTTCTGGATCATGATCAGAACACCTGCAGGTGGGAGAATTTAATAAACATGGAACAATAAGAATGTGAAGAAAAGAGTAGTGAATCAAATGCAAAAGCATATTCATGAGTATGTAGTTTAAAAAGTAGAAGCCCAAAAAATTCAAAATGAAAAACAAAGGGGAAACCAATAAAAATAGTCATCACTATTGATATTTATGTTATCATTAAAAATAAGAAAATTTCCAATACCATTTTAAAGTTTAGGAGCTATGATGAATCAACAAAATTGAAAACTGTACTTCCCCATTCCCCTTCTACATTTATGCTCGTTGTTCATGTCCTTTCCACCCATCGTCCAATGAGGTAATCCATTGCCTTCGTTGAACCTCACCTACAACAGATGTCAAATGTTATCATACAAATTGAGCACATTGTAGATGCAAAAGATGCATTGTATGAGTCTAACATTATTGTATTTCATATGGGTTTAGAATTGACTATACAACCAATAATAAACAATTCAAAGAAAGAGAGTAGGTCCAAAGCATGAACTAAAGAGCAGCAGATGGAAAGAATTATTTGAAAACTCAAAAGCATAGCCATATTATTTCATATGCAATTACTTCATTATAGAACTATGATCATATATAGCTAAAAAAGATTAAAACCTTTATGCAATTAATTGCAAGCCTCCATTAAATCTGCACTTCTAAAAGAATTTGTATATAAGAAATAATTAATCTGTAAATTGAAAAAATAAAGGAGAAAAAACACAGAAGAATCATTAGTTGGTTGTTTCCAATTAATTTTTTTTCATACAAACCAATTAATTTAAATTGAACCAACAAATTAAGATAACAAATGAATCAATTTAAACAAAAGATCTAAAATACCTTTAATTCAAGTACATAAAAGGGAGAAGAAGATTCTGAAAGAACCCAAAGCCACTGGATCTTCCGGTCAAAATCCCAAGAACTACTTGGTTCGTTAAAATTACAGCCATGTCTTTTTTTAAAGAACAAATAGCTGCAAAATTGGTAATTTCAGATAAAGAACGGAATTGCAGAAAGAAAAAGAAAAGAGAAAAGGTTAGAAGGTAGATAAGTAAAGAGAGGAAAGCAAAAATCAGTTACCTGAAGGAGCTAAATTCCATTGAGGAGAAGAAAAACACCCAATTGGAAAGAAAAAAAAATCGAAATAAGAGATGGATCGGAGATGAGGCTGGTAGAGGGGAAGATAGTCCCAAATAAGGAAGGGAGCCGAACGATAGAAGTAACCCTAAAGTAGCGAATGAAAATTACCAAAATGACCATATAAGAGCACGAAAACCTACCTGATACTTTGATAATACATATTCAGTCGACAGAGTAGAAAGGAAAAAGCGAAATGTGCGGTGAAAATATTCCTATAACAGCAAAGAATCACCAAATCGCTATCCAGGAAAACCCAACATACATGAACCTTAGAGAAATCAATCTACCATACTTGTTGCAAAGAAGAATCATACTGAAGTTGAGAGAAAGAAGAAGAGAGAGAATGAGAGAGATAAGATACCAAGTTTTACCCATTTCTCAATTAGAAACTGATACACATTTAGATTTCCTTTCCACATTTGAAGAATTGTTATGAGAGAAGGGAAGGAAGGGAGAAGGGGAGACAGATTAAAGAAAGAGAGAAACGAAAGAAGAGAGAAGGAGATGGCGCAAAAATCGAGGCTTTTTACATGAAAGTTCAGTCAGGTCTGTCCATGGATTCACACTTTCTTTTTTGTAAGAAGTAGACAGAGAAGGGAGGAAGCGAGAAGGAAGGCACGAATTCCTAGAGAGGAGGTAATACGACATCGTTTTGTTGCTAGGTTGCTAAAAAAATTAGTGAATAGCAGGGGCAATATGGTCAACTCAAATGAGAGGGTAACATTGGAAAAAATCTGGCACAAAATTCTCAATTTCACTGTTACAATCATCCACTTTTATAGTTATATATAATATGGAATTGGAATTAATAATGTCTTGTTTCTTCTAGTCAAAATGGATCATAACTCATCTATTAATCCATTTAACCCATCATTTAATAGATTAGAATTGACTCTTTTATGGATTGGGTCATAAATGGTTGAGCCATTTAATCCACATAATAAAAAAATTGGATATAATTTTATTAGAGTCAACTCATTAATCCATTAATTTCTTAATCCATAAAGGAAAATTACATTAAAGAAAAAGGAAAAAACCCTCAACTCACCCCACCCCATGTGATTCGAACTCATAAGCTCTCAACCATCACGCTAAACAAAAGAAAGATTAAACTAGTACTTTAGATTAATGAGTTTTGAATTATTGAATTATGTCTGGTGTTAAATTTAAATTGTTGAAGTTGAATTTTAATTATATTAACAAACTATATCATGTTGAAAAATCAGCTATTATATTACATTTTAATTAATTTAGTTAAATGAGTCAATCCGTGTAACTCGTTTTATATTTTTCCCCTTTTATTATGATTTTTACATTTTCACGTTTTTTCTATTTATATACTTTAACGCTTTTTTATTTATTTATTTTCAATTTTTAATAGATTTAGTTGATTGGGTTAAATAAATCAACCTGTGTAAATCATTAAATAAATGGGTTGAGCCATGTTAACACATATATAAATGGGTTGTCTCAACCTATTTATTAAATGGCTTGTGTTGGATCGACCCATTTATTAAATGGGTTTGGTCAACCTTTTTAGCTATTTTGACACCTTTAGTTTCTCCTTCCTTTTTCTCTTCCCTTTTTTGGTTTTTTTTTTTTTGCCTCTCCTCTTCCTGGTTTCGATGGCTTCAATGAATCTAGCGACTAACCTACCCACTCATGTGATCCTTGAAGAAAAGCATCTGTATAACTGAGATTGGGTTAAACCTTTATCAATTTGATTTCTTTCGTCTTTTAGAGAGGAAAATGGTGACTAAAGGAAGTCGCATGACCTATGAACAACATTTATTGATTACTAAGAAGTTAGTAGAATAGCAAGATCCTCGTACATTAATTCTGAACATGACGGATTTCTAGGTTCAGATTTATGAACTTTTGGTTGGCTTCATGTCCGAAAATGTCGCAACTAACATTCGCAATTAGATGTGATCTTTTGTGAAGTCGGATACAAATAACTTTACGGGTGTTAGACATCAATATATGAGATTCAGAGTTTCAGCTAACATTCTCCAACCTTAAAACACAAAATGAAAATTAGCAAAGTCGGAGGTGAATTTTCATGGATTAATTTCAAATACGAACGTTTGCCAACGCTTTACTTTTTCTGTGGCAAAATCGGTCATTCTGATAAATTATGTAAAGCTCTGTTAGAAGTTTAGTATCTTGATAAGGTGGAAAGGCTATATGTCATTTGGCTCCGAGCAAGAGCTATGAAGCATTAGGTCGTTCCTCAATCAAGGTGGTTGCTCTCTTCACCGTTGATAGCTGCAAACGTTGGCACTACAATTAGGAGTTGTGGATGTTGGTCCCTAATAAGGTTAGATTAGTTCTAAAGTGGGGTGAATAGAACCATTGGTCTTTTTAAACCTTTAATAAATTTTCTCTTTTAATTTAATAGCAGCACAAAGGCAACTCTCGGAATCAGAGACAAGTTCAATCTATTGAGTATCAATCTATTGAGTTCAATTCTGCTTCTGATATTTGCACTCAGAGGACTACTCATTTAAGAGAGCTTTTGAAGATCCTTAAGATTGATGTTATTCGTTATACACATAATATTCAGAATGATCTAAGTGAGATATATATTTAGTGTTGGGGTTTAGTGTCCTATAGTCAATTATTATAGGATATAAACCAATTGTAAATGAATTGTCCATTATTGTTTGTTTTATAAGATATAGTACATTTAACTATATAAAGGCATTTATCTTTTATCAGAACTAATCAAGTTAAATAAAAGAAATGCCGAAGTTTATTTAAGTAATCATAAAGTGTTCATACAAGCATGAAGTGAGACAGAACTTTATAATAAACTGATAAACTTAAAACAACCCCAAGTCAAGTAATGTGTTTATGGGATTAACATAATGTTGTTGAGACTTGCATGTAATAATGTTTTGTTTTGAATTGAGAGCTGATCTCACAAGCTTTAGATAAGGAGATGTCTAGACAATTACGTGGATTCGGTGAGAGAGTTCATTAGGATTGGGGACTCGACTTGAGATGACAGAATGGATGGATTTATCTAGTGTCACATGTTTCGTCTCAAATGGTATTAGTAGGTATAAGTAATCCTCATACTCAAATAAATATTAATTAGTGCTTCTGGATTATGGAGTGTGATGCTTTGATTATGTGCAAACACGATTGCTATAGGGGGTCTGGGGTGTGTGAGAGCAGGTTGGGTATCACATAAAGTAATTGCAAGATAGTTAATTTTAGATTGAGCATTCGTCACTTTTGATAGATAGGAGATATATCTATGGGCTTCTTGTGGAAGAATTGACTGAACCCCTTAACAGGTATAGGGTTAAAAGTAGAAATGGAGATTTCACTTAACCTATTTATTCAAAGTCAATTATACCTAAACAAGTAAAGAAGACATCTCATTATATGTAACTTGACATATTCCATAGTTACAGATTCGTCTAAGAATATAGCTGATGAAGGATCGAATTATACTTGACCTAATTGTTGGGGTTTAGTGTCCTATAGACAATTATTCTAGGATATAAACCAGCTGTAAATGAATTGTTCTTTATGTCATTTGTTTTAATAAGATATGGTTTCATAACTGTATAAATGCAATTACTTTTAAGAACTAAATAAGTCTAAATAAAAGGAAATCCCTAAGTTTATTTAAAGCAGTGTTCTAAAAATCGGCCAAGACGGCTGCCGCCTAGGCGAAGATTTTTAGAACACCGTCCCGATTTTCACTAATTGGGCGGCATAAATCGTTTGACCGATTTTTGACCGTCTAGGCGGTCTCAGGCGGTCCTAGGCGGCTCCTAGGCGGCTTCCAGGCGGTCTTTTTGAAATAATTGGTCCTTAAATTTTATGTCAACTTTTTTAATTTTAAAAAAATATTAAATAACAAAAAAATAAAAAATAAAAACCTTAAAACTATTAAATTTATTTTTAAGAATATTAATTTTATTTTATTTTGACATATTTTGTTATAAATTTTATTTTATTGATCTAATTATTATTTTTTTAAGGACATTAATATAAATAATATTAAAATATGTATGTTTTTCTATCCTAAATATTTTATATTATTATTTTTACATAGTGTAATTCATATATTAATGGTATTTATATAATACTTTATTTAATAAAAAATAAATAAATATAAAAAATACAAATCCGATTAATCCCGATTAATCGTCGATTAATCACCGATTAATCAGTAAGGGCCCTCTCCGCCCGACTAGCGCCTAGCGTCTTTTAAAACCTTGATTTAAAGTGATTATAAAATGTTCATACAAGCATGAAGTGAGACAAAACATTATAATAAACTAATAAACTTAAAACCACCCCAAGTCAATTAATATGTTTTGAATAGGGATTGATATAATACTGTAGAGTGTCCATGTAACAATGTTTTCTGTCGAGACAGAGAGCTGATCTCACAAGCTTCAGATATGCAGATACCTGGACAGTTACATGAATCCAGTGAAAGAGTTCATTAGGATTGGGGACCCGACTTGAGATAACAGGATGGATAGATTTATCCTTGTTACATGTTCATCTCATTGGTATTAATAGGTATAAGTAATCCTCAGACTCAAAGGAATGTTAATTAGTGATTCTGGATTATGGAATGTGATGCTTTGATCATGTTCGTACACGATCCATAACAGGGATGACTCTGGGGTGTGTTCGGCAGACGTTGGGTATCATAGGAAGTAATTGCAGGGTAGTTAACATTGGATTGAGCATTTGTCACTCTTGATAAATAGGAGATACGTCCAAGGATCGCTTGTGGAAGACTTGACTCTAAATCCTTGCAAGGTGATAGCTTAAGACTTGAAATGAAGATTTTACTTAACCTATCTAATTGGAGTTAACTCGGCCTGTACAAGTAAAACGAATGTCTCGCTATATGTGACTTGACATAATCCATAGTCATAAGATTCTGTTCGATGATGTAGTTGATAAAGGATCGAATTATATTGTAACTAATACGGAAAGGTCAACGACGGAATCAACTTGTCTTCTTATAGCTCTGGGAGAATGTTTCGGATCTGCCAATCACAGTTCGCGCACTCATTCCGTTATACAGAGATTGAATGTAATTTTGAGAAATTAATTTAATGGTTGTATACGGCTAGAAGCAATAAGAACCTAATGGGTCACACATAAGACTTGGAACCAAAAAGAGGAATGGATATTAATTAATTGATGGAAGCCCAACTTAGTCCACTAAGGCCCATATATGGAGGGGGCGAAATTCATGTGTTGGGATACATGTGGGAATTAATTTAATCCACAATTTTTAGAAGGTTTATTGAGATTAAATTGCTTCTAATTATTATCCTATTAAATAAGTTAATATTATATTTATATATTTAGACATAATTATAGATAATAATAACAAGAGTATTATTCCGAATATAACTCTTAATAGGTAACCTAATTCTATCTAACTAGGGTTTAGATACAAGAGGTTATATATACCCCCTCCCATTGCAAATTTCGGCCAACCCTAGTCTCTCTTGCAGACTGAGATTTTTGACCCCTACAGTAGAGGACGGAATTCCACCGATTGCTTCCATTCGATTGATTTTATCTCTTCCTCTTTCTCCTTGATCTTGTGTTGATTAATTAGAGGCAATCTATCTTGATTGCTATTACTTGGTTGTATTCTAATCGTTTACTTATATGTTTTGTTATGTTCATGAAAGAAGAAAAGACATACAAAAGGAGAAATTCGTTTTGCTCATCCTACATCGGGTCAGTTCACGATTTCACGAATTCCTGGAGATTGAACCGTCGGATCGTCACGATTTTTGGACAGGAGCTTTTAGACATATTCATCCTTGTTTCCACCGTTGGGATTGTCGTTCGGAGGTCTGGAAGGTCTGTTCGGGCAGGGACAGATTGGTAGACAGTTTCCATCTCTTTTGAAGTTGTGGGCACTTCGTTTGCAACAGTAGATTGATCGTCATAAAGGTATTTATGTTCAATCCCTCTTTATATGAAATAACGATTAACGGATCTTGGGAAAAGGAAATAGGTAAAAAATTTATATTTCCGCTGCCAAACATTTGCATATTTTCCTTCACTAATACTAAAAGGTAAACATCAGAATCATCCTAACTTATTATCGCTCTAGGGGAATGTGACGATTCTGATAAAAAAAAAGTCTGCACAGTCATTCCGTTATATGTTTAGGATTAAATTAGTTAGGTTATATTAATTTAAATAAACATATACGGCTAGCTGCGGTAAGAACCTAATGGGTCACACATATAATTAAGATCGGACGACGGAATAGTAATTTAAGATGACGACATAGGGGGCCAAAATTCATAGTATATAATTAGGATAATTTAATTGATTTATTTAGATAAATGTAATTAGTTTATATTTATGGTTAAATCAATTAAAGGGATAATATTAATTAGATAATATAATGTGATTATATATATATCTATACTATATATAATAGCGGAAGCAGAGAGAAATGATGAGAAGTGTTTTAGAAGTCTTTATGATGAGTTGTCAACGTAGTATAAAATCAAAATAAAAAAAAATTAATTAATTAAAAATAATAAATTTATATTTATAATATATTAAACAATTATTACCCTATTAATTAAAATAATAAAAGACAGTAAGAGTTACAGGAAGATGAAAAAATACAAAGCAAAGGAAATCCAAAAGACACAAATAAACTTCTATATAAAGCATGATAGATAGTATTCCACCATTATATTCATTGGTCATGATAGACAATATTATATTTCTGAAGGTAATTATTTGATTTTTTTCATATGTTGTAGTTATTTTGTTCTCAATTGTGTTGTTCTTTTATTTTATTAAACAATAGTTGTTATAGTTTCATTTTTCAGATCCATTTCTGCCGTTACACAGGTTCTATACCTATCGCTACCTTATCCATGTTTTCTTTTTTATTTGTCTTTTTTTTCCAAACCGATATCTCCAATTCAAGAAATCCGATAGAAATAGAAGATGCATGGACAACTAAAATCGAGAAACATAAAGGTGTCAAAAATTACAAGAAATTATTATGTTTCTCAAGGTAATTATTCGATTTTTGCATATATTGTAGTTATTTTTGTTCTCAATTATGTTGCTTTATTTTTATTAAACAATAGATGTTATAGTTTCACCTTTCACATATGAAATTCCATTTTTGTCGTTACCTAGGTTCCATACCTCTCGCTACCTTAACCATGTTTTCTTTTTTATTTGTCTTTTTTTTTCAAAATGACTAAAATAAAGATTTTGTATATTTGCATTCTTTTTTAGTAAATGTTGCTAGGTGTTATTGTTTCGATTGTTAACTCTAACTAAAATTTAGATTTTCGACTTTATATGAACTCAATTGTGAGCTTTAATTGAAGTTAGATTAATTTTTCTAATTTGGAACCTGTTGAAATCCACTCATTCTTTTAGTTTGAGTTTATCTAAATATGGATTATATTTTTTATTTTTATGCATTTTGGTACAAATAGATATAAAGTTTCACACAATAGTTGTTCATTGAAGTTAGAGTCATATCGAAGAAAATATTAAAGAGGAATTGAAATGTTATACTTACAATGAAGTTTATTTCAATTATAAATTATGTTATATCATTATTATTATTATTATTGTTGTTGTTATTATTATTATTAGTAGTATTATCAAGAAGGTATTTTTTCTCAGTTCTCTAGGCAAAGAGATTGTAAATGTCTAATACACTTGATAAGATGTTTATTCTTGAAGAATTTGGATTATGCTAGATACGAATTCAAAATGAAGGTAAATAAAAATAAATTTTGATGCTCAAAATCCTAAAAATATACATTAATTATGAGATATTGAGATGATTGTGCAACATTGGCTTATATAGTTTTTAACTATTATATTGTGGTTTATACAAAATTATTAGTATTTCAAGAGTTTTTAACAGATGAAAATGAAACATGATTATAGGACAAGTTATTGGAAAATATTAATTAAAAAATATTATTATTTGAATCTCTTCAAATTCTCAAATGTTGAGCATAATGATTCTAATTAATAGAATTAATTTCACATGTTAATTATAAAACGTTTTTTTTTTTGTACTGAGTGGTTACAATTGCGATTTAATTCTATTTAACTAACATTAATTTATAGACTCAATATTTCATTAAGAAAAAAATAAAAAAAATTTAATTAATGTGCAAAAAGTATTTTCACTCTCCTCTTTATATGTTTATATTTTGACATTCTTTCTTATTTTCGAAAAAAAACGAGAGGAAGATAGTTCTCTGCTAATTATCTTTTTTGTCCCTTCATTTTTGTTTTCTATTCTTTTGTTTGTTTTTCTTGCTTACGAAATTCAAGAATATATAATTATTAAAAAATATTAATGAAGCCAAATAAGTGATATCTGCGAGCGAGACTGATATTCTATACAATGAAAGAATGAAGAACAAATTGATTGAATGTCTTGATGAGATATATGAGATGAAAATAAGAGAAATTATCACTTTAAGCTGATTCAATTTGATACATTGGGTTATTGTAGCATAATGAATAATTAAATTCAAATACTTGGTTATCATGAAATTCCATCAAGCAAAATGATTATCATCAAGATGAATTTGTGACTAATTCTTATGAATTTTATTTTTTTAAATGTAACATATTGAATTGATAAAGTTTCTTCATGTGCAACATTAGAAAAGTATTGATTGTAATAGTTTATAGCATAATATATTGATGTTGCTTCCATTTTAACATAGATTGTAATTCTTTTGTATCGTAGATATAATATTTAATTTTAATTATAGTTTAATTCAATTTTTGTTTAATATAGATTGTAATTATTTTGTATCCTATATATAATATTTAATTTTAATTGTAGCTTAATTCAATTTTTGGTTTTTCATTATATTCTAATATATTTTTTAATTAATCTCTTAATTAATCTCCTATTTTATTATCATTGTTTCACAGAATTCCAATTATATAAAAATACAAAAATGTATTAAAATTATTAAAAAGTACAAATCATTGAATTTTTTAAAAATAAATAAATCATTCACCTTTAATTAAAATTCTATAAAAAAAATTAATCAATTATTTCAAAATTAATTTAATTTAATTTGAATTATCAATAAAAAAATATATTAATTTCAAATATACATAATATAAATATTGATATAAAATTACTTAGAAGTAAATATGTCAATTTATTTATTTATCTAAATTATATAAAAGTTTCATATCTCGTGCATCGCACGGGTTTTCAACTAGTATCTATATTATTATACTACCCTAATTAATTATCCTAATGGGATTTTTTTTTGAATAAAAAACAATGAATTAATGAGCCAAATCATGGCAAAATTGTAACAATGAATCAAAAACATAACTCGGTAATAAATTAAAAACAGAAGGGCAAGTGGATAAACGAGAAGACTGTGCTAACACATGTGTCATCCCATTCGCTTGCCGCCGTATCCATTTGACTGAGTAAGAGTCATTTGATGTTAGAATCGATCGTATTTGAATAATTCTATCCCCAAATTCAGAATCATCAACAGAACTAGAATTTATTGCGTCAATCACTTGTTTAGCATCAGATTCAAAAACCACATTCCTTATTCCATCAGCTTTTAGCCATTGCATAGCATGTAATAGAGCTTCGGCCTCACATTCTCGTGTTGTCGGACAATATAACAAACCCGCACATCTCCCCATTACAAACTGCCCATTTGCATCTCGTACTGCTGCTCCCATCCCTGCACGACCATCAGCGTTAAAGCATGCAACATCAACACAACACGAGAGAAATCCTTCTGATGGCGGGTGCCAAGCCGTGCAACCAGCAGATGAAATATTTCCTACTACTGTATTCCCGATCCGCTGTTCCCTCGTACCAGTCCGATTCCTCAAGGCATTTGCTTCTGACCAATCATTAAGTACTGTGCAAGCTTGAGCTACTATTTGATCTGTTGTGCGAATCTCATACTGCCAAAGACGGGTATTTCTAACCTGCCATAAACTCCAGAGGTGCATCAAAAATGTTTTTATAATTTGTTCCGGTGCTGCTCTAATTATATTATGAAACCATGCTGTCAGGTTCTCAGCTACCGCCGCCTCTGCATTAATTCGTTCCAGAAGTCCCGCCTTCTGCCATACTCTTATAGCTCATGCACACTCAATAAAAAGATGCCATCCATCCTCCCAAGGTTCGTTACAAATTACACAAGTACTACATATATGTAACCCACGAGATTGAAGATTCACACGCGTTGGGAGACAATTGCGTGCTAATTGCCAACCAAAATGCCGGACTTTTTATGGAATTTCAGCATACCATAATTTTTGCCAGGCTCCCTGAACATGAAATCTTTCACTTGCTTCCAATGTTGTAGCCAACCGGTAAGCACTTTTCACTGTGTAACGTCCTGAAGAATGGAATTTCCATATTAACCGATCCTCACTACTTAAAGTACCAATGGAGAGTTTATGAATTTCTATAATATCTCTATGCTCGAAAATTTCCTCCAACAGCTCTTCATCCCAATCCCTGGAATTATGGATAAACAAATCATTAACTTTCAAATACTCCAACCCTTCCACCATAGGGGTTCGTATATAGCCATCATCCTCATTACGCAACCATCTCTCACTCCACACATTTATTGATTGACCGTTTCCTATTTTTCATCTGATTCCTTCTCTAATGATTAGTTGAGAACTCCAGATACTTCGCCATATAAAACTTGGTGAATGCCCCAATGAGGCCCCCATAAAATCCCCTCTTGGATAATATTTAGCTTTGAAAACTTTACTAACAAGCGAAGATGGATTGGTAAATAACCGCCATCCCTGTTTTCCCAACATAGCAAGATTAAAGGCTGTGAAATTTCGGAAACTAAGTCCTCCCATCAATTTTGGAGCACATAATCTGTCCCATGTCATCCAATTCAGTCCTCTCTCACCTGACTTTTTATTACCCCACCAAAACGAATTCAGCATTCGTTGTAATTCCTCAGCCGTCTATATAGGGAGCAAGAATACACTCATAAAATAGATTGGGATAGCTTGCCCTGCTGCTCGAATAAGTGTAGCCTTACCAGCTTTTGATATTCCTTTCCCTCTCCAGCGCTGTAGGCGCTGCCATAATCTGTCTCTGAAGTGTGCAAAGATTGCTCGTTTTGTTCTGCCCACCAACGATGGAAGACCCAAATACCTTCCCGTATTCAACGGACTAGTAATACCCAAAATGCTAGAAATTCCCATAGCCAGGTCAGTTGCCACATTTCTACTAAACATGATTCCAGATTTTTGACAATTTATAGCTTGCCCCGAAGCTAATTCATATGTTCTAAGTAATTTTTTTAACACTCTAGCTTCAGATATGGTAGCCTGGCAAAATAAGAATGCATCATCAGCAAAGAGCAAATGTGAAATTGTTGGCGCCCCTCTCTTAACTCGGCATCCATGCAATAACCCCATGTTCTCAGCTGCCATCAATAATGACGTCAATCCTTCAACACAAAGCAGGAATAAATACGGTGATAGTGGATCACCTTGGCGAAGCCCTCTTTTTGGACAAACAGGACCAACCAACTGATCATTTATTTTAACCATATATTGCACAGAAGATACACAATGCATTATCAAATTCACCCATTTATCTGCAAAACCTAACTTTAGCATCGATTCTCTTGGATAATTCCAATCCACCCTGTCATATGCTTTACTCATATCAACCTTTAATGCCACATTACCTACTTTCTTAGCAACGTTATTGTTAATGCTATGAATAAGTTCAAATGCAATCAAAACGTTGTCATGAATAGACCTCCCTTTAATAAAAGCAGATTGATTTTCAGAGATAATCCCAGGTAAAAGCAATTTCAATCGATTTGCTAAGACTTTGGAGAAAATTCTGAGTATAACATTACACAGTGCTATTGGACGAAGTTCAGTCATAATAACAGGATTCTCACACTTTGGAATAAGAGTAATGATAGTATTATTAAGCTCAGAGGGGAACATACTTTGATCAAACCATATTGACCCAGCAATGAAGATATCATCTCCAATTATGTCCCAGAATTTTTGGTAAAATCCTGGATTAAATCCATCAGGTCCTGGAGCCTTATCAGGATGCATATCAAATAAAGCTCTCTTGAATTCCTGTTTTGTAAGTGGTCGTAGTAATTGGTCATTGTCCCGATCAGTGATGTGTGGCTGCATCAAATCTACCACTTCATTCCATTCACTGTTACTGTCAGAGAAAACCGTTTCAAAATACTGTATTGCAATCTGCCCCATCCCATCCTTATCATCAATCCAGTCTCCTGCATTATTCTTGAGCCCTGTTAAACTGTTCTGCTTCCTCCTTCCATTAGCAAAAGAGTGATAAAAACGAGTATTCAGATCTCCCTCCTGCAACCATAAGACTTTTGCTCTCTGTTTCCAATGGTCTTCCTCTTGAACCATAATTCTCACATACTCAGCTCGGGTCGACTCATACTCATCACTATTATTTGGTCCTCCCAGATCACGTAGTTGTATTAACTTCGCTTTTAATTGTTCAATTTTCTGACGAAAGTTGACATCGCTACTTCTACTCCATCTCATAAGCACTTCTGCCACATGCGCTAACCTCGAACTCAGTACCGTTCGCCTATCTGATCCCCATGCCTCCTTAATCACATTCCAAATATCCTCATCCCTTAGCCATCGTTGCTCAAATCTGAACTGCTTTTTCCTCAGAATAGTTAAATCAGTTGCGGTATGTAAGATTATTGGGGAGTGATCTGAAGTGGGAGCAATAGAATTAACACAAAAATTACCAGGAAAACGCCTCCCCCACGCTTCTATACAAAGGCTTCGATCAAGCTTCTCTTGAACTTCATTTGGTTTACCTCTATATCGTACCCATGTATACGGATATCCTTGTAACGGAATATTAATAAGACCACAATCAGTCAGTGCATCTCTAAATCCCTTATAACACCACTCAGGATGTTCATTCAACCCTTCTTTATCACTATGAACAAGTAGATCATTAAAATCTCCCAAAATAGACCATGGGAGAGGAGAGGCGGCAGCAAGGCTCCTTAGTAAATCCCAATAAGTCCTTCGTCTAGCTCTCTCCGGATACCCATAAAAACCAGTAAGGCGTCAGTCTCCATCCCTATGATCATTTACAGTCAAATCAATGTAATTTGATGAAAATGATCTTAAGGAGCACATACTGGCCTTCCTCCAAAAAGCACAAATTCCTCCACTTCTCCCAATCCTATCAACAACAAAACATCCTTCAAAACCAATGCGTACCCTGATAGCTTCAATACGAGATTGACAAACCAATGTTTCATACAAGAAAATAACATCAGGCCTATGAGCTTTGATGAGCTCACACAGAATGAGAACTGCCCTAGTGTTGCCCAGACCTTGGCAGTTCCAACTAAAGATTTTCATTGCTCTGGGCAGACCATTTGGCCTGCCTTTCTTGTTTGCTTCTTAGCTTTGTTTTGAACTTTCGGGTTTTTCTGTTCTTGCTCACAAGCTTTTTTATCCTTATCGTTTTCCTGATTTGGGGATAGATCATCAACTTCCATGGTTTGAATGGTTACCTCTTGTATAGTCTCAATTGGTTTTGGTTGAAATGCAACAAGTTCTCCCCTTCGTCTTTTCCTTTCCTCTCCTACTTCTAGTCCAGTTTCTGATTGCAAGAGATTTACTGAAGGGATTTCCACATCCTCCTGATCATAAAAGCTTACACCAAAGTTCTTTGAGAGATGTCGTAGATTATGTCTTGGAGTTGGTTCCTTCAGTTGTCCCGATGTACTACTACCAGCAATTCTGTTTGAGCCATATACCATATTTCCATCGGACCTAACATCTTCCTTCAGCCATCTTTCTCCTCCCATAACACTAGCACGACGTAAGGGAGCCTTTATAGAAGCATCCCAAGCCCTCACCAAGTCCTCTTCCTTACTACGAAAAAAGATCTCACAATGTCTATCCAAATGTCCAATTAGACCACATATAAAACATATAGTTGGCAATTTTTCATATTTAAAGACACAGTTCAACCAATCACCTCATGCCCTTCTTACTTTTTTTCCTTTTTGTAATGGTTGTCTGATATCCACGCTAACACGCACGCGTAGATAGCTTTGCTCATTTATCCATTTCGCTTTTAAGTCCATAGATACATAAGACCCAATGAAATTTCCCAATGCCCGTGCCACTGTCTCAGTAAACAAATTCTGTGTAAGACCATGAATCTGTATCCAGAAATTTGTATGTGTCAATTGTGCCGTAGATGGATCTTCTCCCTCTTTCAGAGTATATAAAATCAACAATTGATTATCAAAAGTCCAAGGACCATTTTCACCAACCCATTTCAGATCATACGGATGATAAAATCTAAACAAAATCAAATTTCCCCCAATTTCAGAAATTGTTAAACCTTTCCCCGGTCTCCATATACTAGCCATTCGATGTTTGAAAATTTCAAAGTTAAAATTTTTATTCGTCACAAGTGATCCAACCATACAGCACTTATAATCAATTTTTTCCCTTCCTGTGTCTGTTACATCGAACTCAAATCCATCGTCAACAATCTTCAATTGTTGGAACTGTTCTTCCATTGCCTTTTTGTAATTTGAAATCTCTGAAACAACAGTATATTACACGACCAAACAAAAACCAATCAGCATAAAACAGTAAACGAACTCTCAAAAGGAGTAGGCTCTCAATAGGAGCATTTCAAATCAACATCTAGCAAAAAAATAGAGGATTTTCTGATAAAAAACAAAGGCAGGCGGCGGTAGAACTCATTCAGACGGCGACGATGAAACCTCGGCTTTCCATTTTCTATGTCAAACGCGAAGGCTGGTGGCGGAATCCTCCTCAGGATCGATCACGTAGGGAGTGGCGGTCGAAATCCATCAGAAAACTCCTAGATCGGCGGCGGAACCTCGACATTTTTGCTCTTATGTCGAACCACGAAGGCTGGCGTCAGAAACCCTTTAAAGTCGATCACGAAGGCAAGCGGTGGAGACCCATCAAAGAGTCCAGATCGGCGGCGGCGGAAGCAGTTTTCCTTCCCCTCTGTCAAAGCGGCGATGGCGGCGGAACCCTAGCAAAGGAGAATCGCGAATCGCAAGAGAGAGAGTATATTATATTAGATATAAGATAATGTTTGATAAATACAATTATTATCTAAATAGAATACCTAAGTTGGTTAGAATTCTAATTAACTAAACCTAATTGAATTGGGATTCAATTAATTGAACACTATAAATAGACCCCTATAATTTAAAAAAAAACACATATATAGGAATAGGATTTCCTCTCGTCTCTCATTCAACTAAATTATTTACTCTGTTCCATTCGTTTCTTAATTTGTGTGGATATCGTTAGATGCAATCTATACTTGATTGCTATTTGGTTGATTACTAACTTTTGGTTTTAGTTTTTGCTTGTGTTCATGATTGACGTGACATCCACGTGGACACTTTGTTTGCAACGGTAGATAGTTCATCAATCAAGGTACATTTGTTTAATCCCTTTTTATATGAAATAACGATTGACGGATCTTGGAAAAAAGGAAATAGATAAATTTTATATTTTCGTTGCGCCTAGGCTTGTCTAATTTTCCTTTAGTGGTATCAGAGCGAGCGTTGAATCCGTTATTTCATATATGAAAATATTAATCTCAAATGCGAAAGCTATGAGATAGCGAAATTATTGTTTCGCTCCAAGATACAAAAAGGTTCTTCTGTTGTGGCACTTTGTGTCAAGACGATTGGCTATATAACCAAACTTTCTAGTATTTGATTTGTGATGGATAATGAATTAAGTGTCGACTTAGTTCTATGATCCCTCCTGGAGATCTATTCATAAGTTCATCATGAACTGTCAGATGAATAACTTAGAGACCTCTCTATAAGAGCTATTGAATATGCTCAAGTCAGTTGAGCCCAATCTAAAGAAAGAGAAAGTGATATCTACACTTGTTATTTAGGGATCTCACAAGAGAAAAGGGAAGTTTCCCAATTCTAAAGATTCTAAGAAGAACAAGGGCATTGAACCAAGTCAATAAAAGCAAGAATCCGAAAGGAAATGCCACCAATATGGTAAAGAAGGGAATTAGAAAAGGAACTGTAAGAAGTACTTAGCCTCTCTCTAGAACAATGGTCAGGATGGTGCTTTTATGTTTGGAACTAAAGGATAAATAATTCAACTTACTTGTGGAAAAGTCACATAGACCATGTAAGCAAGAAATGCATGTCTATGCTGCATCAAGATGGGCTTATAGACTCGATTGATTTTGAATCAATAGGCACATGTAAGTCTTGTTTAAAAGGAAAGATGACGAAGACACTATTTATCAATAAAGGAGAATGTGTATCAGACACACTAGGACTGATACATTCAGATGTGTGTAGTCATATGTCAACACAAGCAAGAGAAAGGTTCAGTTGCTTCATTAGCTTCATAAGATGATCATATTGGATATGAATAAATCTGTTTGATGAAGCATGAGTCAGAAGCTTTTGAGAAAGTTCAAATGCTTCAGGAACGAAGTGAGAAAAAAAAACAAATAAGAAAGCATATTGCTTCGATCAGATCGTTGTGGAGAATATTTTTTCTTTCTGAATTATCTAGATGAATATGACAGATGCTCACAATGAACTCCACCGTATACACCGCAGCACATCGGTGTATGTAAAAGGAGAAATCATACTCTATTAGATTTGGTATGATCCATAATGAACACAACCTATCTTCTAAATATGTTCTTGGACTACGCCTTAGAAACCGCCTTATTTACCTTGAACCAAGTATCCATAAAATCTGTCAGTTTTATTCCATTTGAATTGTTCATTTGAACTTTTATGAGAATTTAGGGGTGTGCAACATGTGTTAAATGCATAACATCAGATTGAGTTAGACTTTAAATTAGATAAATACTTCTTCATTGGATATCCGTATATATCTCTAGTGGATCTTAAGAATTTTTTAAAAAATTATTATCTTATGTTTATTTTATCCAATTGATCAAAAGATCAGAGGAAATTATTATTTAATTTAAAGGTTTTATTTTATATATATATATATACATATATATATATATTATATTATTAAAATAAAAAGAAAAGTTTTTAATAATTTACTAAAGTTGATTAACCTTTATTAAACAAAAAAAAAGGTGAAATTTCAGTGAACACCACTACATTTAGCCGTATTGCAATCAAAATAAATTCCCTATAATCTTTCCAGATTAGAATTTTATGTTAGGCTACCAATTAATACTTTTTCAATTATACGAGATTTGGTTAACATATCAAATTAATACATTTGATTATCAACTTGCTCATCTACATATTTAGATATATAGTACTATTTGTGATTGTGTAGGTCCACATTTTTCCATCTATACCTACTGCAAGTGGGAAATAAATAAAAGGGTCCAATTTTGAAAACCCCTTTTTCTAATTTTTGACTACGTTTGATTGGATGTCCACATCATTCCCCAATTATCATGCTTAATTAATAATTAAGAAAGAAAAAAAAGGAAAAAGATTTAGAATCATATATCTTGTTTAAGTAAAAAGACTCATTGGATGCCAGTACAAGCAACAAGATTTTCTTTCTTTCTTTTTACCCCAAATGCAAAATTTACAGCGGAACACCATTGTCACTAACAATCCCGATAGGCGACCCGCCGTCAGCCACCGCCTGCCAAGCCGACGCAGCAATCAAAGGGCGGCTATGCCAGCCGAGAGTCAGGCAGCCTTCATTCTCCTCCACGCAATATCCCTCCGACGAAAATAGTGTCAAAAGCATACTTGCTTGCTTGAAGGCATTAGAACCCAAATGCAACGGTCTAAATCCTGCTGCTGTGAGCCGGATTCTCCACTTTGCCAGTGGCTCGTGGCGTTCTACTCGAGCTGAACCCTCGCAGCTCACCACGTTGCATATCTCCCTCTGTATATACATCTCGGCTAGCAATTTCTCCGGCTGAATCGCGCAAGCCTCGAGCGAATCAAACATGGTTGAGTAGTAATACAGTGATTCAGTGAACCGATCCATAAACCCGGGTTGGTTATGACTTGCCTCTTGTTCAACAACGGTCATGATTTTCGGGTTCAAGTTTCGGATCCAATTTAGAACCATATCGATTGATGAGCTTCTGTTTGGATCGGATCCAAGGAGTTTATGGAGTTGCAATATTGAATTGACAGCCACCGCTTCTTTGGGATTGACCTGCAACATCCATGGCTTCACGTCCTCCAACCGCGAAGCTGCTACTCCTCGGAAAGCGAATCGGACGTTTACGGACCCAGCTAACTCGGCGAGTCGCAGGCCGATTTCACGAAGCGAGTCGCGACCGTCTGGTGATGGAGGGCCAATGCCAGTTAACCTAAGCAAAGGGGGCCCACCTGGACGCAGAGCTAAAGCCTGTATCAGTGCTGGCCATTGTAATCCGTGCATCAAGTTGAAATCGACCACGTGGACGCAATCATGACCGTCGAAAGCCTCGAGAATTGCTTGATTAGCTGTAAAATGAGCGAATTTCAAGTACGGACACGCCTCGTAAAAGTGATGATACAGAAGCTCATTCTCATAAGCAGAGTTGGGGCTGCCGCCAACGGAACTCACCGGACAGAAAATCCGGCGGCTGAGAGCATCAATAAAGCAACCTGCAACTTTACCGATTCCACAGCCGGTGTTGACACGACTTAACAAGCCTTGCATATTCTCAATCAAAGATCCAGCCAATGCTAGTTCTCCTCTCTGAACGGATTCTGCACAAGTCATCAACATATGGACTAGCCTAATAGCGGAATCCTCCTCCACCGCCGGAAGCACCATCAACTGATTATGTTCCTGGGGAGATAAATCATCAGCGTTTTGTATCCCCCAAGAGTTATCAAGAGCGGTTGAATTTGGGATGAGATCCGATAGATCAGAAGGAAGAGAAGGGAGAGGCTGAGATTGGTTAAGCTCGATTAGGAGAGAATCAACCCAAGAGGAGAGATCGGAAGGATTGTAAAGAACGGCGTCGGAAGCGAGGAGAGAAAGATGATGAGAATTGGGAGAGTTAAGCATGGCGGTTTCAAGGCGTTCAAGGCGCTGGGCAACATGGCGGAGATCGGAGGAACGGACCTTGTAGCCGGCGCCGGCGAGCAAGCCATCAATTTCAGGTGGTTTAGAGATGGAAGATGAAGAAGAGGTGGGAGGATTTGCGGTGGGGGAGGAGACATCGGAGTCGTAGGGAAGCATTGTAGAGAAAGTAAGGAAAAAGAGTGGTGGAGGAAAGAGGGAGACAGAATCAAATAGACATGGCGGAGGAGAGTGTACAAGTGAGAGTGAAAAAGTGATAGGTGAGGAAAGAGAGGTGAAGATGATAAGTTTTGATTTGAGAGAGAGAGATGACATGTACTATGTACGATCTACCTTATTATATATTTTTTAATTTACATCAATTCATAGATCCGGCAAATCATCACTTCTTATGCCAAACTCAAATTTTACTTTCCTATTTAATTAACCAAAGTTTCTTTCCCACATAAAATTATTATTCATTTCTAATATCAATACAGTTTAACTATCTCATAACGTTGTACAAATTTTACGCTGATTTTTCAATTGACAAGATTCTGATTAACCTGAAAAATAAATAACAGCTTTAAAACTTTTTTACACTTAAATCGGTCTTTGTTTTAAAAGATACGAATTCCTGAATTTTAAGATTTATATTGCATAAAAATGCCCCTAATCATATCTCCAGGTTCTAAAGCATTTATATAAGAAAATAAAAAATTTTTTTTTTTTTTTTAAGGCTAAATCAACTGTATTCAACAAACTGAAACATCAGATGCCAGTACATCAAACAGCCATTCAAGCGAAGAAAACGAAACGAAAGCGCTAACATAGGAACGGGCTTGCCTTGCAATAGCATGAGCAACCACATTCGCTAAACGCGGAATATAATTAATTGAAAAACAATCATTTGCATCACAAATAGTCTTGCAATCCTGGAACACTGCACCCCTATCTGATAAGTCCAATTTCCTGGTTTGCACCCCCTGAACCACTACCAGCGCGTCTGATTCAAACACGACATTCGATAGGCCCAACCCTTCCACCCACAGCAACGCAGAACGGAGGGCTAAGGCTTCCACCATGGTTGGGTCTGTTATTACATTGCTGGTACTGCTGCGGCATGCTACGAACATACCAAACTCGTCCCGCAAAACCGCACCAAAGCCTATTTGCCCCTAGTCCGCGAACACCGCTGCATCAATGTTGCATTTAAGGTACCCTGCTTGCGGTTTCGCCCAACTCCTACTGATCCGTTCACTACCCCCCGACGCCTTCATCTGATGCTGCTGATCAACTTTCACCCATTCTGCCATCATCCTTCTCATCCCTTGCATACATTGTGCTGCTGTTTGTATTTCGTCATTCCACATTTTACTATTGCGTTGCTACCAGATCGCATACAATACGCAGTAAATTGTCGCCAGTTCTTTGCACGGCTGCACTCCGCCGCGTCTCAGCAGCCACCCCACTAGATCCCCCTGAACATCCAAAGGCTGAGCCAGATTAATTTCCCTCCAGCAAGCTGCAGCGAATGAGCATTCGACAAACAAATGAGTCGTCGTCTCCTCCTCCAAGCCGCACAATACACACTCATATGGAACGTTGATATGTCGATTAATTAGATTTTCCTTTGTAGGCAAGCTCTTTGAGCACAACTTCCAAATGAAACCTTTGATCTTTGGCATTACCTGCACCTCCCATACCTTTGCCCAACCTTCAATCGGCTCTCTGTTATTTTCTTCGCTGTCCCAAGCACGATACCCAGACTTCGAGGAATAGACACCATCTTTTGTGAAGTGCTATGTTATTGTATCCACATTCTGACGAACCGGGATCACTACTTCTCTAATTCTGTCCACTTCAACTTCGCTGAAACAGCCCATCAATTTATTTCTATCAACATCTTGCTTGCTCCAAGAACAGATCTGCAACCTTCATGTTTTCAAGACCAGGAACACAGAATGAATGTACCATAACATTCGGCAGATTTGGAACCCACGGGTCCTTCCAAACATCAATCGTACTGCCATCTCCGACTCTCCATCTTATCCCAAGACGAAGTAAATCCAGTGAAGCCCAAACGCTCCTCCAAACATAACTAGGATTATTGCCCAATTTAGAGGTAAGAAACGTACCATTTTCATAATATTTTGCTTTGAACACTCTGCTAACCAACGTTTGAGGCGACTGAATCAACTTCCATCCCTGTTTCCCAAGCAGTGCTAGATTAAAGGAGCGAATATCCCTGAACCCCAGCCCCCCTTGGTCTTTCCCTGCACATAAACGAGACCAATTGAACCAATGAATATTGTTTCTTCCGTCCCTTTTCGTTCCCCACCAGAACGAGTTCATCATCTTCTGTAGCTCATCACATATTCTTTTGGGCAAGAGAAAGGTGCTCATACAGAATGTGTGAAGTGCCTGAGCTACAGACTTTAATAACACTGCTTTGCCTGCACTAGACAGGAACCGGAAGCCCCAACTTCCAAAACGCTTTCTTAGCCTATCAATCAGGAACTTAAAGAGGCTATACTTCGATCTACCTATGAGCGACAGAAGCCCAAGGTATCTCCCTGTGTCAAGAGGTAAAGTGACATTAAGGATATCAGTAATGCTTTGTCTCTTATTACCTGACACATTCTTGCTAAAAAAATCCCAGCTTTATTGAGATTGATAGCCTGCCCAGACGCCACCTCATACTCTTCCAGAATTTCCTTTATTTTCGTCGCCTCCTCAGGTCTGGCTCCAAAAAATAAAAAGTTGTCATCTGCAAAAAAAATAGGTGAGTAATAGAAGGGGCGGAACTGCTAACTCTACATCCTTTTATCAAACTTTCTGCTTCAGCTTTCAGAATCAGCTTAGACAAAACTTCTGCGCATAGTATAAATAAATAGGGGGACAAAGGGTCACCCTGCCTCAGTCCTCTGCCAGGATTGATAGGTCCCTCCAGCTGACCATTTACCATTACTGAATATGAAACACTCTGCATACATAACTCCATCCAACTCACCCATCTTGGATGGAAACCCATTTTTGCCATCACAGCGAACAGAAAGCTCCAATCTATCCTGTCATAGGCCTTGCTGATGTCAATTTTGAGTGCAACTTCCCCCTCCTTTCCTCTATTATGTCGCTGCATATGGTGAATAAACTCAAAGGCAATCTGCACATTGTCAATAATAGACCTTCCAGGCACAAAAGCCGATTGGCTTTCGTGAATAATGTCTGGAAGAACAACTTTCAACCTGTTTGCTAACACTTTTGCAATAATCTTGTAAAGGGCATTACATAAAGATATTGGTCTAAGGTCTTTCATTGTACTATGATGGTCGCACTTTGGAATAAGTACTATAATTGTGTCATTAAGATTGGCTGGGAATTCTGTCCTCTTTAACCACCCCGCACATGCAGTAAATATGTCAACCCCAATAATTTCCCAAAATTATCGAAAAAATCCCGGTCCCAACCCATCCGGGCCCGGTGATTTATCAGGATGCATTGAAAAAACAGCCAATTTAAACTCATCCAAAGTAAAAAGACTTACTAGATTCTCATTCATCTCATTAGTAACTGTTCTGCTAACGACATTGATGGTCTGGGTCTGCGCCAGGTTTGAAGGAGCGAACAGTGAGTTGAAGTAATCTCTGACATGTCCTCTCAGCTCATTATTGTCCTTTATTACATGCCCTATCTCATCCCTGAGCCCCTCGATTTCATTCTGTCTTTTCCTTGCATTTACACATGCATGGAAAAACTTGGTGTTCCTATCTCCGTCCTTCAACCAAAACACTTTAGCCCTCTGTTTCCAGTAAATTGACTCATGTTCAAGGACTTCCTGTAACTGTTGTTGCACAATTCGGTATCTGTTCATAGAGTTACTGTCATTTTTGTCTTGTAAACCTTGCAAAATCCCCTTTAGTTCTATTATTTTGCTACTGAACCGCCTTTTGAAACCAGCTCCCCAATCTGCCATATTCGACGCACAGGCGTCCAACTTCCCTGTGAGATTTCACCCATTTTCTTGATCCCAAACCGCCCTAACCATCTGCTTGAACCCCTCTTCTTTTACCCAGGCCCCCTCATACCGAAACCTGCCTCTACCTTTCTTGAAAACCCGAGCCTGCAGCTCCAGCGCAATCGACAGGTGATCTGAGTACACAGTGACAAGGTTGCGCAATTTATACTTCTCAAACCGCTGCACCCAACTCATACTAGCGAACGCACAGTCAAGCTTCTCCTTTACCCAACCATCCATCCCCCGACCTCTCTCCCACGTAAACCTGCTCCTGAACATTTTTAATTCAATCAGATTGCAATCTTGAATCACCTGCTCAAAGTTTCTGATCAAATACTGTGGATAAGCCGCTCCCCCTTCTTTCTCCTTTTGCTGAAGAATGCAATTGAAGTCCCCTAGCACAACGTAGGGGGAGATCTGAATTGGAATTAAGCACCCTAATAAGATTCCACGACTCAAGGTGATTACTTCTGTCTGCCTACCCGTAAAACCCGACACACCTCCAGTCTCTTCCCTCTCTATCCGAAATAAGTAACTCGATGTGATGGTCAGAAAACCCCACCACTGAAGCTGCGAAAGTGTTCTTCCACAACATAGCCAGCCCACCGCTCCTCCCCCTCCTACTAACTGCCAAACAATTATCAAACCGCAATTCCCTTCTCAAACCCTCCATTCGAACATCATCAACTAGCGTTTCCATCAGAAATAGTACATCAGGATCACATGCCCGGACAAGATCACCTAATGCTCGAACTGCACGGGTATTTCCGAGACCCCGGCAGTTCCAACTTAAGCAACTCATTGGGGTCGGCGGACCTGGTCTTCAGGTCTCGCCGTTGAAAAAATGATAGAGTGTTCTGTTTCAATCCTGGAATTAGTTCCCTCATTGCTATATGTTCTCTGTTCACTCCCCTCAATCCACTTCCCTTTCCTCAACTCCTCTCTTATCCTCTTCCTGGCCTCTTTTAGTTCAAGGCCTTCTTCCTCATCACTCTCTATGATAACATCCTCTAAGTCCCTATTGTTTAGGACCCCTTGCTCTCCCGCACCAGGTGAGGACCCTGTTTTTTGCGAGTTCTCCGAGCTGGATTTGATTGTCTGGTTGATAATCCCTATGTTCGGATTAGTGTTCTGCTGGTTCTCCTAAAAGGGAATGCCATCAGTTGTTGGCGTTTTTTTGTAGCTCCCCTTGCAACTTGTATTGGATGATAGGGTGCAATCCAACTTATCCCTCCTCCTTCGCTGCCTCTATCATTACTCGACTCCCGCAGCCACTTCGACCCCCCCTGATCTCCCCCTACGAATTGGAGCCTTCAACCACTCTCCCCACTCCTTTGTTATCTCTACTCCCTGGCTTTCAAAATGTCTCTCACAGAACATGTCCGAGTGGCCCATCATTCCACAACAATAACAAAAGATGCTTAGCCTCTCATATTTGAAATTTATGAAAGACCATTCCTCATTCGTACGGCGTATCTTCTTGAATCTCTTTAATGGCTTATTGACATCAATTGAGACTCTGATTCTCATATACTGTCTGAACATTCCCAGATTATTATTCACATCGTATTCCAAGTACTGGCCTAGAAACTCTCCCAGTTGCCTTCCCACTTTCTCAGACATAGCCCCTACTGGGAGCTCATAAATTTGCACCCAAATGTTCATAGAATCCAGCGGGATGGATTTAGGATTTGTACCTTTTGGCCAGGTGTTCATGATCAGCACGTAGTTGTCAAACGACTAGGGACCTCCTGCTAAAACTCTATCCTGATCAAACGCATGAAAAACCTCGAAACCGTACATGTTCGGGGCTAGCTCCTGGATCAAAATCCCTCTACCCAGGCGCCAGAGGTTTGCTAGTTTGATTTTCATAGCAGGGAAGTTAATCATCTTGTCTGTGACTAGTCTCCCTACTAGACAAAGGCCTCCATCGCTCCTCTCCCCTTCGATCACTGATATCCCCAAATCCAACCCTTCGACCTCCTCCCCGATCTGCAGATTGTTCAAACTCTCCTCCATAGTCGAATCAAAGGCGAGACGAAAACACAAATCACCACCAAGTCAATCTAGTGCGCAATCAAAGCCGTGGAAATGGCAAAAACAAACAGAAAAAAACTCTTACGATGTCAATCGAAGAGACGAGCAAACTCTCACAGGGCGGCGGCGGTGGAGAGACTCAATTAATTAAATTATTAACTGCTGTTAAATTTTTTGTTTAGAATATTACTAAATAGGAATCTATTTCCAATATCCTAATTAGGGAGTTAATTACATACATGGTGGTATATAATTTTTATCCATTTTTATATTTTTGAGTACAATCTTCAATTTTGCATACTAAAATATACAACTGACAACATTCAGATATTATGCAAATCCATAAAACTTCATATAATTAAAGGACCAAAGTCATCAGCCATGACTAAGAGATCCGTCGATTGGATGGCGTACGAAACAAGTCACACGCCACAAGGGATCCCCGATCCAACGATACGCCTTAAGATGATTACACATCTTAACGAGGCTCACAATCGCCACATCTTGGGGGACCCGCCATATGGCATCGATCCGCCAAAAGGATGTCGGTGCCGTTTTCCTTTAATGGAAACTGAAACCATTAATGTCAAGTAATAGTTCCATAAATGAGCTAACGGTCATATTTGAATGAATATAATAACTACCATTAATGTTAATGGATGGCTTTCTAGTTACAAGATTGATGGTTACAACTATTCTAGTATAAATAGTCTCACATCCCAAGACATTGAGGTACATTTTCTACACTATTCTTCGTGCTTACAGTTTATTATTCTATACTTTACTGACTTAAGCATCAAAGTCCCCCCATCTGAACCCAATGACGCCCCCCATAGGTGGAGCTCCGACAAAATTTCATCCGGGAAATATCAATTGGTGCGGTGATCGTGGAGGTCTAATCAAACAGAGTTTACACCACGAACACAAATGACAATGGAAGGATAAAATCCTTCTTTTCTTTTGGGATAACCACTCCCACACTCAATATTCCAGCATCTGTAAGCAAAGTTCATACTGACTGTCCTACCATCCTTGCAAATCGAGGAAACAATTCTCCTCCCCTCGTTCAAGATGCTCGTGAAATGTCACTAGAGACCTACGACGACCAAATTTTGGATCTTGTAACCAACCATTATAGCATGGAGGCTACGGATCGTTTGAGGCCATTCTTAGCAAACCCGCCCGTTGGCGGACCGACGATAGGAGTTATACCACCTCTTCGACGACCTCCTCCCAGAGCTAGAGCAAGTAATCAATCCAATTGGGAAATCGCAATCATCAAACTGCCTTTTGGGCTCCAATCGTCGTTCATAGCCAGGAAACACAATTGATGCAATGATCAGTCACACAACGTTAGGGCACAACCAGTCGTTGAGTAGGAGATTGTTTGAAGATGCACCATAGGGGAGCAGAAGAAATCAACAGGTGCCTCTCATAAGCGCACAACAAGTTCTTGGAGTTGCAGCAGGAGTAAGAGGACAGGGGAAAACCCATGTCTAGGGGTGCACGTGGTCGGTTAACCAGTCCATTAAGGTTAATTCGGTCGGTTAACCATTTAATCGGTTTTTTAAAAACACTAACCATATACTAGTCCATTAAATTCGACTAACCACTAATCGGTTAACCAATTATTTTGGCCGGTTAACCTTTTATTTGAGTTTCTAACAATTAGTAAATAAAAATAATAAAAGAATTCTAATTTTTATTGTGAGGGAGACGATAGGTTAATGGCGAGTTGAAGAGATTAATTGTGGAGGGAGATATACGTGCATTATGATCCCTCAATTTTGATTCCGTTAAATTTTTTAGTCCCTATATCAAATCTCCATTTAAAAATGTGTTAAAGAACAATTAAATGGATAAAAAAAAGGCAAAATGCCCCTAATAAAACTTCTGGCTATAAAGTTTTGGAAAACAAGTAATAAAATTTTATCCTTGTTTTCTACATCCAAAAATATAAAAGAAAAAAAGCCGCATAAACTGAAATTAAAAAGATAGTAACAAATTAATTGAGAGTTATTTACATATTTTCATTTCATTTGATGTTAATATTTCATAGAAGGACTAAGCCATTAAAAGTGAAAAAATTTAGAGACCTTATAATTAAATAGTGGATTGATTAATGAGTTATGAAAAACTATAGGGACTAAATAATTGTTTACCTATATAAATAAATTTATTTTATATTTTTTTAATATTTAATTGAGATTCGGTCGGTTTCGGTTAACCATAGTTTTTGGAATAAAGAAACCGTAACCGTAACCATTAACCATTATTTTTAGAATTAAAAACCGTGCACTAGTCCATCGGTTTCGGTTAACCTTATTTTTGGTTTGGTTTCGGTTTAGTTTTCCGGTTTTTCAGTTTTTCGGATTTTTGTGTGCACCCCTACCCATGTCGTAGTGGCTGGACAAGCACAACCACTAGGTGCAGCAGTCAGTCAAGGACACCAAGGTGACGGAGCTGCGGATCCTAGACTTTAGAAGACACTCTCGTTCTAGACGCAGACGGTCATGTTCTCATGGTAGACGTACACCCCCTCGTCCCCGGAGGCGTGGTAAAGGCGTCGGACAATCCCCATCTGACCCATCTTCTAGTTCCTCTAGATCCATGCGTAGCATATCAATAAGTAGGGATCGTCCATTAGCAGACCGTGACTATATGAATGCTGAGATCGCCAGGGGTATACAAAAGGATTTGCGAAGGCAGAATAAGGAAAATGAAAGACATAATCAACATGCAAATAGGGATTCGCCATTCACAATGCGTATCATAGGATTTGCGCTAGATAGACGCTTTAAAGTTCCTAATCAAGCTACAAAAGAGACGATAATCCAAAAGCCCATGCTAGACAATATAGAGAGCTGATGCAAATTTATGGTTCCAGCGAGCAGGGCCGGTCCTGACAATTTAGGGGCCTATGCAAAACAAGTAGTAAGGGCCCCTTTAATATAAAATTTACTAATTGATTTTTATTCATATCATTATATAAATTAATTTTTAATTTTCAAATTTAATCAATTTAAGGTAATAAAATGAAACTTTTTTTAATTTTTAAATTTAATCAAATTAAAAATAGTTATTCTAAAATGAGGTAAAAAAAATGAAACTTGTTTTCTTACTCGTGACTACCCATAACATTTATATATTAAAAATATATCAAAAAAATTACAAAGATGAGAATTGAACCCAAGCCTCTTTAGTTGAAAGACAATGCATTAGCATTATGCTACTTTGAATTTATTTATAATACTTAAAACACATGCAATTTATTTATAAAGCTAAATTTTTTTTGGGCCCCCTTTCGGCCTTGGGCCCTAGGCCGAGGGCCGGCCCTGCCAGCGAGGGTATTCTTTGCCGGATGTTCTTAACCACATTGAAGGGACCGACATATGACTGTTTCAATCACTTCCAGCAGGTTCTATATATAGTTGGGAGCAATTAAGCAGAGAATTTTGTGCAAAGTTTGCTGGGAGCATCCCTCCAGCCGTATCATCTCGTAAGATTTTTTAGCTTAAACAAAAAGAGGGTGAACCCTTCCGAGATTACATCAATAAGTTCAATAAATTGTGCATCCAAGTCATCGATGTAGATGTCCCCACGGTAGTCGAAGCGGTGATAAAAAACACAAAATGTAAAAGCTTGCAAGAAAAGTTAGTAAGACACAAACCTCGAAGTATTGTGAAACTTATGGAATGATGCAAAGGATTCATGACATCTGAAGAGAATCCAAATCTCCTCTAAAGCGTGGAAAGGGCGAATCCAAAAGAAAAAATAAAGAAAAGGAGTAGGAAAAAGCTGCTGACTCATCCTTCAGAAATATGCGGACGGATTCGAGGAATAAGCCAACATACACTCCCTTGAATGCCCCTAAAAGTGAGGTATTGATATGGCTTGAAAACAGCCAACACAGGCGGTACATTACATATCCCGAACCAAAAGGGGGGGAGTATACCAATTATTGCAGGTACCATAAGAGGAATGGTCATGATACCGATGCGTGCTGGGAATTGGCAAAGGATATTGAGAGATTAATTGAGAAGGGAAAGTTGGATAGATTTATCCAAGATGATAAAAAACAAGATGACGACAAACAGAAAACTGACCCAAAGAAGAAGGCGAAGGGCGTCATAAACGTTATCACTGGCGGACCTGGCTATCAGCCTCTAGTTAAGAAAGCAAAGACATCCACCCTTGATAGGCTAGCCCTTAATCGTCCTTTTGCAGAGATTGGCCCTGTAATTTCCCCACATGCAGATGTCCTAGTCATCAATATGGTAGTAGAAGGTTGGGAGATGAAAAGAGTAATGGTAAATACTGGCAGTTCATGCAATGTGATTACCAGAGGAGCATTCACAAAGTTGAAAATTGATCCGATCCAAGTAGAAACAACCATTGTTGATATCCTGGGAGTGATAGGCTATACCATTCAAACTAAAGGCCAGGTAACATTGGAGTGCAAGCTGACGGACGACGATCAAACTTGGACATGTGACTTATTAGAGTTATCCATTATGGATGGACAACTTGCTTACAACATCATCCTCGGGCGACCCTTTATTTCAGAAGTAGCTGCTCTGATCTCCATTCGCCATCTGGCGATGTATATCCCCACTAGCAAAGGAGGAGTTATGATTAGCGGAAATAAAAAAGTGGCTCAAGAAACTCATTCTGATAAGCAGAGTTGGAGCTGCCGCCAACGGAACTTACCGGACAGAAAATTCGGCGGTTCAGAGCATCAATAAAGCAACCTCTAACTTTGCCGATTCCACAGCTGGTGTTGACACGACTTAACAAGCCTTGCATATTCTCAATCAACGATCTAGCCAATGCTAGTTCTCCTCTCTGAACGGATTCTACACAAGTCATCAACATATGCACAAGTCACAAGATTCTGATTAACCTGAAAAATAAATAACAGGTTAAAAACTTTTTTACACTTAAATCGGTCTTTGTATTAAAAGATACGAATTTCTGAATTTTAAGATTTTTATTACATAAAAATGCCCTTAATCATATCTCGAGGCTCTAAGGTACTTATATAAGAAAATAAAAATTTTGTTTAAAATATTACTAATTTTCATGTATTTTATTTAGGAGTGTCCCTCTTATTTAGGAATCTATTACATTATCTCATATATCATAATTGAAATAGGATTCCAATATCCTAATTAGGGGGTTAATTACATACGTGGTGGTGTACAACTTTTACCCATTTTCATATTTTTGTGTACAACCTTCAATTTTGCACACTAAAGTATACAACTGATAACATTCAGATATTATGCAAATCCATAAAACTTCATATAATTAAAGGACCAACAAAGGAGATTGCCTCTATAAATCAACACAAGATCAATGATAGAGAAAACAGAGATAGAAATTAATCGAATGGAGACAGGAGAACTTTTCTTCCTTTTTTCTTATGTTGGCCGAAATCTACACTAAGCTATTAGTGTTATCCGAAATTCCTACCCTTAGGAATTGTTTTGACCGAATTCCCACATGTGGGAGCTATATATATTATTCTCTTAATTCCAATCCCTAGTTTTATTGAATTAAAACACTTAATTAGAGTCATATTCCTAATAGTACTCTTAATTAGATAATATTAATATTATCTATAATTATATCTTAATATAATATGAATAATATTTATTATTGATAGGGTAATGATTAGGGATATAATTAAATTAAATCACCTAACTAATAATTAATTTAACCATAATTATAATCTAATTATAATTATCTAAATAAATTAATTATCCATAATATATATCCTCAGCCTTCTTCGTTTTCGATGAAAAAGAAATCCAATCTCGATCTCCGAAAGCGTTTTCCTTCCCCCGCCGCATCTCCCCTCCTTCGTCGAGATATTTATATTAGATATGATATTATGAATTATTAGTTAGAGATATAATCACATTAAATCTTCTAACTTATTTATCCTATAATTAATTTAACCACAATTATAATCCAATTATAATTATCTAAATTAATTAACTATAAATAATAATTTATATATAAAAATTCGGCCCCATTATTTCTCATAATTAAACAACTTTAATTCTCCATTTATTAATTACTATTATGTCCTCTTTTGGTTCCAAGTCTTATGTGTGACCCATTAGGTTCTTATTGCTACTAGCCGTATACATCTATTGAATTAATTTCCAAAATTACATTCAACCTTTTGCATATCGAAATGAGTGCGCGGAATGTGAATAGCAGAACCGTAAACATTCCCCCAGAGCTATAAGAAGACAGGTTGATTCCGTCGTTGACCTTTCCGTATTAGATCCAGTATAATTTGATCCTTCACCAACTATATCCTCGAACGAATCTTATGACTATGGATAGATTAAGTGAAATCTCCATTTCAACTCTTAATCTATCACCTTGCAAGGATTTGGAGTCAAGTCTGTTGAAACACCTTTCCACATAATTTTGATTTGACAAAATTGTATAAGTATAATTAAAAACATATTCTAAACACACTAAGTTTAAATGCTTTGATTTATTCTACTAATGTGTTTGTTCAATGTTGAGTTAAATTGCTTATAAGACATAAGGATTAAAAGGCCTAAGCCCAATACGAAAGTCAAAGCCCAAGTCAAACAACTCAAGATAACTCGGCCCGTGTTTATCAAAACGATGTCGCTGTGTACAAAACGCAACTCAGCAAGAGAAGGATCTAGAAGACCTTCTGGGAATAACTTCGGGATGAAGCTGCTGAGTAGATTCGACAAAGCGTACAAGACAGCAGCTGGCTAAGGAAAACTTCCAAACAAAGTGTTTCCACTTTGGGTAAAGTTCAGACGACACAGTATGCTGTCCAGTTGACTATACCATAAAAGGAGAGACATTCTGCCGAGCTGACCAAAAGCTGACCGAGGACAGAAGATACTCAAATCTGATTGGCTGAGAGCTCTGAGCAAGTCAGGATGACAACGACAGGAAGCCGTTTCCCTCCAACGGTTATTTCGAAATTCGAAATGACCGAAGCCTCAAGACGTCTCTATAAATAGTGCCATCAGAAGCTTCATTCAAACAGAACTTGATCAAGCCATTACGCTGACCAAATTTCTACGCAAGTTCTGCAAGCAAAAAGCAAAGCAATCTTACACCAAATTTCATATCTTTTGTGTAAAAGTCTAGAGTAATTATTCAATCATCTAAGGTGTCTTAGCAATCATTGTTTAGGACAAACACTTATCATTTCTAGAGATTAAAAAGGAGAGGCTGAGTACTCGGTTATAGTACTCAGCGAGAGATTAGGATTGAATAGAGGTATAAAGGAAGGTACTCTTGTTATACTCAGTTGCTAAGATTGTAAAAGGTTTGAGGCTCTACCTTTAAAGAGCTCAGTAGAGGATTCGAAATCTCAGAACGTGTTCCGGGGACAGGACGTAGGCTTAGAAGAAGCCGAACCTGGATAAATCTGCTGAGTAACGTATTTCTTGCCTTAAACTCCTTATATATATTGCTTGCTTAAATAACCAAAAACTAACCAAGTAAAGAGGTCAAGCTGAGTTGTGCGCATCGAACATCTGAGCTCAGGAATAGACTTTAAGTGCTATCTCCTAACTCAAGTCAAGAAACTGACCTAGTCACCAGTTGACTAAGCTAGTATCTTACTGATTACTCAGATCCGCTGTTAAAACCTTTTCTCTTAAGAAAAGAAGTCTGCCCTAAGAATTAAAAAGTTTAAATAGTTCCTAACCCTTGGAAATATACTTGTAACATTATAAGGGACCAACAAGTGGTATCAGAGCCTAAAAGCTCACTGTAAAAGGTTTAACAACCTTGAGCTGATTTACACTATGGGCGAAAACAGTACTCGGTTTCTCCCAGGAAACCAAACAACTCAGATATTGCCTGAGGGGCTGTCCATCACTCGGCCTCCCCTATTCTTCGGGTCTAACTATACCTTCTGGAAGAATATGATGAAAAATTTCATTCAGGCTACAAATATGAGTGCCTGGCTATCTATAGTGCAAGACCCATTTGTACCTGTCGAAATTGTGGCTGGCCAAACAGTTGTAAAAGCTGAGGCCAAATGGACAGAGGATGATCTCAAGAAGCTTCAAAATCACGCTTCGACTAGGGCTGTAAACGAGCCAAGCCGAGCCGAGCTTTGGCCAGTTCAAGCTCTGCTCGCTATAAAATTAACGAGCTCGAGCCCGAGCCGAGCTTGCTATAAAATTAACGAGCCGAGCCCGAGCCGAGCTTTGGCTTGCTCAACGAGCTTGAGCCGAGCTTCGAGCTTGTTTCGAGCCCAAAATCCTCTTTGGACTTTGTTCATTAAAAAAATTGTCTAACCATGAATTGTTTGTGAGTAAATCGTTAATTATATTTGTGAAGTTTGCTCGCAAATAACTCTTTAATTGTGTACATAAACAAGCTAACAAGCAAAGTTCGTGAATAAATAAATAAGATTCTTACAAATAGTTCGTCGATTACTCATTTATTATGTTTGTGAACAAACTCATCTAATAACAAATAAAATAATATTAAGTTTAGATATTTGTGAACTAACACAAAACTATATAGTTTTCTACAAAACTAAAATTTGTTCATAAATGTTCTAATCGAGCCTGCTCGCGAGCTTTCGAGCCGAGCTTTGGCCTGTTCAAGATCGGCTCGTTTACGAACCGAGCCAGTAAATCGTGTTCACGAGCGGCTCGTTTACAAATCGAGCCAAATCGAGCCGAGCTTTTATCGAGCCGATCACCGAGCCGCTCATGAGCGGCTCTACTCATTTACAGCCCTAGCTTCGGCTATTAATATGCTTCACTGTGCGCTCGATGCTGCAGAGTATAATAAAATCTCAGGTTGTGAGTCGGCGCAAGAGATCTGGAAGAAGCTGGAGGTCACCTACGAAGGAACCAATAAAGTAAAGGAGTCCAAGGTGAACCAGCAGATGAGACTGTACGAGCTGTTCGAAATGAACAATGATGAGGGCATATCTGACATGAATGCAAGATTCACCACCATCATAAATGAGCTCAAGAGACTTGGGAAGATCTTCACTGAGGAAGAACAAGTTAAAAAGATACTCAGGAGTCTTCCTAAAGACTGGCAAGCAAAGAAGACTGCTGTTGAGGAAGCTCATGACTTAACCACCTACAAATATGACGAACTCATCGGCTCGTTGCTGACCCATGAGATATCAATGAAAAACTTCGAGGTGAAGGAAAAGTCTGAAGACAAGAAGCAGAAATCTCTTGTCATGAAAGCTGACTCCACTGAAGGGAGCTCAACAGATGATGAGGAGATGGCTATGTTCACAAGGAAGATGAAAAGGCTATTCAGGAAAAATGACAAATATTCTAAGAAGCCTTACAGAAAGTTTGATAAGTATAAAGCTGACTCCAACGACAGCAAATACAAGAAAGACAACTCAAAGCCTATTACATGCTTTGAATGTCATCAAACTGGCCACATAAAGTCAAGCTGCCCCACGCTGAGGAAAGATAAGAAGAACGACAAAAAGGCAATGGTGGCTACATGGAGCGACAGTGATGAGTCTTCATCAACAGAAGCTGAGGCCACCGAGTCAGCGAAGATATGCTTCATGGCTGACGAACTTGCTGAGCCGTGCGTTTCTGAGCATACTGACCCCTCCGTTGCATCTGAAGATGAGGAGCAATCAAATGAGGTAATACCACTTTCCCAGCTCAGAAACGAAATGGGTAATGCCCTGAGTGATCTCTATACACTTATCAAAAAGTGTAATAAGAAAATTAGAGCACTCAGCAGGCGCTGTGACGAGGTTGAAGAGGTCAAGCTGAGTGACCTCAGATACCTTCTTCAGGACAACTCAACGTTGCATGATAACATGAAGATCATACATGAGTCTGTCTCTGAAGTCCAATCAGTTTCAAAGAAACTGAGAAAGGACGTCACAACTATCCAGAACCAATTAAAGGTTCCAAATAAAAGAAACAATCCTCTGAGAACTCAGTACCAAGGTACTCAGCAGAGATGGAATCCCCAGCGGAATGTCCAGTGTGACTTCTGTGGGAAGAAAGGTCACACCACGAAGGTGTGCTGGCATGCTCAGCACTGGGGTGCTGACCAGTCAGTGAGACAACATAAACAGAAGGTCAGCTGTGACTTCTGTGGAAAGAATGGCCATACTGTCCATGTATATCGCCATAAAATAAAATATGATGCTTTACCTGTTGCACCTAACAAGCAAGGACCCAAAAAGAATTGGGTACCTAAAAGTAACTAGTTACAATGCAGGTAAGCCTGAGATGTGCTGAGAAATCAAAGATGTGGTATATTGACAGCGCATGCTCGAGGCATATGACTGGTGATGAAACTCAGTTCATCACGTTTGAGCGTAAACGAGGAGGAAGTGTAAGTTTTGGAGACAACAAAAAAGGTAAGATAGTAGGGTCAGGAACCATTGGAGGTAACCCCACTATTGAGTCAGTCTCCCTAGTCAGCGGACTCAAATATAACTTACTCAGCGTAGCTCAGTTATGTGACAATGAGAGAAAAGTTATATTTGATGCTACTGGATGTAAAATATACGAGGGTAAAACAAATGAGTTAATCTTAACTGCCCCTCGCATAGATAATGTCTTTATGCTAGACTTAAAGAAAAAGTTTTCAAAAACTGTATGCTTAGTATCAAAGGAAGAAAATTCCTGGCTATGGCACATGAGACTTGGTCATGTAAGCATGGACCTCCTAGCCAAATTAGCAAGAAAGCAATTGGTTGAGGGACTGCCTGAACTTAAATTTGAAAAAGATCAATTATGCCACGCTTGCTAAGCTGGAAAACAAACCAAACAATCTTTTCATAGCAAAAACATTGTCTCAACTAAGCGTCCGTTAGAGTTGCTACACTTGGATCTCTTCGGTCCAGTCCAGCCGCTGAGTCTGGGTGGAAGAAGATTTTCCTTGGTCATTGTAAATGACTTCTCTCGGTACACTTGGGTCATCTTGCTGAGTAGCAAAGATGAGACCTTTGAGACATTTTCAAATTTGGTTAGAAAAATTGAAAATGATAAAGACCTAAAATTGGCTCACATCCGAAGTGATAATGGTGGAGAATTCAAAAACCAAAAGTTTGTTGAATTCTGTGAAGCCAGCGGCATTGACCACAATTTTTCTGCTCCTAGAACACCTCAACAAAATGGGGTTGTAAAAAGGAAGAACAGAACTCTGGTTGAAATAGCCAGGACAATGCTGGATGAGCATATGCTTCCAAAGTATTTTTGGGGAGAGGCTGTTAACACAGCATGCTATATTCTTAATAGGGCTCTAGTTAGACCTATATTAAAGAAAACCCCCTATGAACTTTGGAAAGGATGAAAGCCCAACATTGGATACTTTCATGCCTTTGGCTGTAAATGTTTTATTTTGAATACCAAAGATAGCTTAGCAAAGTTTGACTCAAAAGCTGATGAGGCTATCTTTTTAGGCTACTCAACAAACAGCAAAGCATACAGAGTTTTTAATAAACGAACTCAAGTTTTAGAAGAGTCAGTACATGTTGAGTTCGACGAGACTAACCCTACAGGTAGATACCAGCCACTGACCGAGGATGATCCACACTCAGTAACTGCTGACCAAGAACCAGCTGCTGAGTCATTCACTAAAAGGCTGACCAAGAGTAAGAGTGAACCTAAGATTACTTTCACTGACCAGTCTACTTCTGCAGAGATTGTTGAAACACAGACAGCACAAGACATAAATCTACCGAAAGAGATAAGGATTCCAAGAGGGCACTCAGAGAGTGCAATCCTTGATTCTGCTGGGAATACCCTGATTATGAGGAATCAACTCAGGAGGTACCTCAGCAATGTAGCCTTCGTCTCAGTACAGGAACCTAAGAACTTCGCTGATGCTGAGGAAGATGAATTCTGGATGAGCGCAATGCAAGAGGAACTTGACCAATTCAGAAGAAACGATGTATGGGAGCTAGTGCCACATCCAAGGAGTCAGAAGACCATTGGAACAAGATGGGTCTTCCGCAACAAACTGGATGAGCAAGGAAATATAGTCAGGAACAAAGCAAGGCTTTTAGCTCAGGGCTACAGTCAGCAAGAAGGTATTGACTACGGTGAGACCTTTGCCCTAGTGGCAAGGCTAGAAGCTATTAGGATCTTATGTGCATATGCATCTTACATGAACTTTAAATTATTCCAAATGGATGTTAAGAGTGCATTTCTTAATGGAGTTATAAACGAGGAAGTTTATGTCAATCAACCTCCAGGGTTTGAGGATCCAAAATTCCCAAACCACGTTTATAAACTCAAAAAGGCTCTGTACGGTCTCAAGCAAGCACCACATGCTTGGTATGAGAGGCTGACCAGTTTCCTGCTGACCAGAAATTATGTCAGGGGCAAAGCTGATACAACCTTATTCATTAAAAGAAAGGGTAAAGATACCCTGCTGGCTCAAATTTATATTGATTATATAATATTTGGTGCAACTAACGAATCAATGTGCAAGGAATTTAGCAAACAAATGCAGACTGAGTTTGAAATGTCGATGATGGGAGAACTCAACTTCTTTCTCGGACTTCAAATAAAACAAGGAAAGAATGGCATCTTCATCAGTCAAGCTAAATATGCCAAGGAGATATTAAAGAAATATGACTTGGAAAATTGCAAGCCAATATCCACTCCTATGGGCACTGACACTGTCCTCTGCGCTGACGAGAATGGTAAGTCAGTAGACAGTAAATTGTATCGAGGTATGATAAGCTCTCTACTTTACTTAACAGCCATTTGACCGGACATTCAGTTCTCAGTATGCTACTGTGCTAGATATCAATCTAACCCTAAGGAATCTCATTACATAGCTGTAAAAAGAATCCTTAGATACTTGCAAAGCTCAGTGAACACGGGTTTATGGTATCCCAACACACATGGCTTTACACTCGTTGGATACACTGACGCTGACTATGGTCGAGACAAGCTAGAATGAAAAAGCACCTCTGGAGGATGCCATTTCTTAGGAAGCTGTCTTGTATCTTGGTTCAGCAAGAAGCAGGCGTCAGTAGCCTTGTCTACCACTGAAGCTGAGTACATTGCTGCTGGTCACTGTGTTGCTCAAGTCCTATGGATTAAGCAACAGCTTGAAGACTATGGTGTTCAAACAAAGACAATTGAGGTCAAATGCGACAACAAAAGTGCAATTGATCTATCAAAGAACCCAATTCAACACAGCAGAATGAAGCATGTCAGCATAAGGCATCACTTCATTAGAGACCATGTACTCAAAGATGAGATAAAGCTGACCTACGTCCCAACGGATGAGCAGCTTGCGAATATCTTCACAAAGCCACTGGCTCGTGAACAGTTCAGCATACTGAGAGAAGCCATTGGTATGTTTAATCCTCTTCAGTAAATTCCTGTTCTAAAATGTGAATTTATGCTGAGTGAATTACTATGCTGAATGATTTATGCAAATGCATGCTGAGTGATTATTATGCTGAGCACTTAACACAAAATACACATCAATACTGAGTCAATATGCACACCGAGTAGTAATCTTAAACTGAGAAATCATTCTTTCATATACTACTGACCACTCAGAATTCAAAACGCTTAGTATTCTAAACGCTGAGTGTTAGATCCGTTGCACTTATTGCTTAAGCATGCGAATAGCCACCTAGGATGACGTACGAGCCGAATGTGTCATAAATGCCAGGATCTTTGTCGGTTGACAATCCCGAGGCAAAACTGACACATGGATTTGATAAGATCCACTCTTCACCGCTATAAATAATGGGTAAATCCCCATTCTTTATTTTCTTTACATCCACCGAATTCTAAGGCAAAGGCTTTCTCTCTAAAAAGTCTCAAAGCTTCCCAAACGAATTCTGAAACTATGACTAAAGTTTCCTTCAACATTTCCGGTGCCGGCCACCCTAAGCCCAGCTCCGATGAAACCTCCAGGCAAACCTCTGTGCCTAAGACTACCAAGGTTACTATGCCGAGTAAAGGAAAAACTAGGCAAGCTACCTCCTCCCAAGAAAAACCGACCAAAACCAGAACCTATACCAAGGTCTTTGGTAACATTAGCGAATGGAAGGTGGATTTCTCACGATGGGTCTCTAAGTCCTTCGTAACCTCCGAGCAACCCTTCTGCAAATGGATATCGCAAAATGGATGGACAGAGCTGTTCTCTATTAGGGATCACACTTATCCTGACCTCGTAAGGGAATTCTACCACAATCTCCATGTTGCTGATGACAACCAGGATTATCTGGCAACTGTGGTAAGAGAAAAGACCATCTTCATAAACCCTAACTATCTCGCAAAGTTGCTGAAGTTGAAAAATGAAGGAGCAAAGCTGAGAAGATCTGGAGATCAGGACAATACTGGGTACGAAGTCACCTTCTGTAAACCTGAAGGCCACTCAGGAGAAGTCTCCAGTTCCTCTATGGGTCAGCACCAAAAGATGGCTCACTATCTGCTAAGTTACTTCATCTACCCCAAGATCAACTGCACCACCTCAGCAACGAACTTTGAGCAATGCTTTATATGGCATATGCTGACATATAAGCCAATCAACATGCCAGTATTCCTCATTGCTGGGTTCCTACGAAGCACTGGAACTCTAAGACTGGGCTCGCTCATCACCAGGATCCTCATTAATCACAAGATAGACCTAACTGATGAAGTTAAAGCTAGAGGATCTGAAATCACAGCAGCTTCGCTGAGGGCTTTGAAGTTCAATCAGCCTCTGAAGAAAGGAAAAACTGCTGCTGTTGGTGAACAAGAAGCTGAGGAAACAGCTGTCCCGAAGAAAGGGAGAAGAACTAAGGCTCTAGCTGCCCACAAGAGGAAAGCTGTTGAGACCACTTCAAAGAAGGCTGAGCCTAAGGCAAAGAAGCCTAAGTCAGTTGCTGAACCAGGTCAGGAGAGACCTAAGTCAGCTGAGAAAAGGAGCAGGCAAGATGAGCCTGAAACTGAGGACAGAACTGATGCTGACGTACAGCCTCAAAAGAAGCAGAAGTCTTCTACACTGACTCCCATTGATGCTATTCCTACTGACGTTGTTGTGCCTGGTGACTCTCACTACACACAGTGTCTAGGAACTGTAGCTGAGGAACAAGAAGAAGAGGTGTATCTGGACGATCAGTTCATTGCACAAGTTGAGGAAGAACTAGATGGTGAAAGTTCAGAAGATGATGAAGAAGAAGAGGCCAGCGGTCAGGATGACGCTGAGGATAATGAGGAGACAACCAGTGAAGTTGAAGCTGAGCAAGCCAATACTGAGTTGGCTGCTGGAGAAAAAGAAGAACATGACCAACACAATGTTGATCAAGTACATGAGCAGGCTGACCAGCGTAACGCTGAACAAGAAGAAACTTCTCCATCTCACTCAGGAGAATCTATTCAAGCTGACACTCCTCCTCACAGAAGAAGATTGGTTAAGGCAAGTCAGAAGACAGTCAACGACATTCCACAACCAACTCTTCCTGACTTCGTTATTCAGAAGCCAACCCAGGACCCTTCTGCAGTTAAGCTGAAATTTTTTAAAAGACAACCAACCTCTACTACATCGGCATATATCGAAAAGCAAGCCTCTGTTTCTTCACCAAAGGAACACGCCGACTTGAATGCTTCTGCCAACTCAACAAGTCAAGTTGAGCCGATTACTGTAAATGCTGTTACTCCAAGCATTGTGCTGACTCCAAACATATCTGCTCCCGTCAGCACTGACAGTATTCGAATTTCCTCTTCTCCACTCAACATACCTGCCGATCAATCAGTTCTACCAGAACCTCAAGTGCAGATTGGAACCACACTACCAGTCACTAACCACGTCATTTCCTTGACTCCTCTCCCCACCGGTCATACTGATGTCACTGAAGGCTCTCAAAGTTACCTAAATGCCACTGAGTCTGGCAAAAGAATAATTGACTCAGTGCAAGCTTTGATCAAAGACCTTCAACAAGTTACTCCTCCTGCTGCTGGGTCTTCCACTATTGAGACTACTCAGCTTTCCCAAGTCACTCAGCTTCTCAACGAAGTTAAGGGATTCAAGGATTTGCTGAATGTCATCATTACTTTTCAAGCACAGCAAGCTAAGCAGGATTCCATTGCAAATCTGGCTGAGATCCAGCTGACAACTGTTCAACACTTAAACGCTCTGCAACAACAAGTTCAGACCTTGTCAGCTGCGAACACACACTATGCCACTTCTGATGAAGTAAAGATGCTCTTTGCTCAGCTTCACACCGAGCAACTCAAAACCAATGAGCAAATGGTTTCTTATTCTCAGTGCTCAGTAGAGCAAATTGGTGAGGCTGTTCGATTGCTGAATCTGAACAAGCAAGAGATGGATACTGACACTATGAAACAAAATGAAATGCTGTCCATCACCAGACAAACCTTCAATCACATACGTCACAGCAATGTTCAGCGTCAATACTATGACACCTACTTACTCAAGACATTCCATCAAGTCATTGCTGGTCTAACCGATGCACTTACATGGATAGGCAAAGCTGAAGCCTTCACAGTCAGCATGATCAGCGCTGCTGAGCTTAAAATACCTACCGAGGTTTCAGACAGTGGTGTGGCTATTTTTGATGGTGTCAATGAAAGCGCCGACCGACTTAAAGCGCTATCTACAGAACTGACCAGAGCTGTCTTAACCGACACCTTTAGGATTCCTCCTCCCGATGCTGACAAAACGGGGGAGAAAGAACAAGCGAGAACACAGCATGAGTCTAGTCAGTCCAAACAGAAGAGAAAGAAATAGAAATATAGGCTAGCTCAGTATAGACTAAGTATGTAGTCTCTATGCCTGTCTTGAACGTTTGTTTGTAAACACTGACTACCTATATTAAATATCAATACTTGCATCTTTTGTTCAAACACTGAGTTATGAATTGTTTTCATGCGATGCTGTGTATTATGTCATTATGTATCTTCAATTAAAATCAGCTATGTTTAAATGCTTACAAAATTTATTGATTGAACCAAATGCTGATAACATGTTTGACATTGACTTACATGTAGTCTTATAAAACTCATTGAACAACAAATTACTCAGCGCCCTCTGAATGATAAAACCTTCCGCTTTATACTGAGTAAAATAGAATATGTTCCATGAGCTGACCTATATCTGAAAACTGACCTTAGACCTACTCGATTAAACCTTCAAGTGTTTAGAGTAAAACTAAGTCAGTAGCTCATCCCTTACGGGGGAGTTTGCTAAGTTATATTAGGTCAACTATCATGGGGGAGCTCAACACTGAGTTCCTCGCTGAATAGTTTTGCCAACATCAAAATGGGGGAGTTTGTTGAAACACCTTTCCACATAATTTTGATTTGACAAAATTGTTTAAGTATAATGAAAAACATATTCTAAACACACTAAGTTTAAATGCTTTGATTTATTCTACTAATGTGTTTGTTCAATGTTGAGTTAAATTGCTTATAAGACATAAGGATTAAAAGGCCCAAGCCCAATACGAAAGTCAAAGCCCAAGTTAAACAACTCAAGATAACTCGGCCCGTGTTTATCAAAACGATGTCGCTGTGTACAAAACGCAACTCAGCAAGAGAAGGATCTAGAAGACCTTCTGGGAATAACTTCGGGATGAAGCTGCTGAGTAGATTCGACAAAGCGTACAAGACAGCAGCTGGCTAAGGAAAACTTCCAGACAAAGTGTTTCCACTTTGGATAAAGTTCAGACGACACAGTATGCTGTCCAGTTGACTTTACCATAAGAGGAGAGACATTCTGCCGAGCTAACCAAAAGCTGACCGAGGACAGAAGATACTCAAATCTGATTGGCCGAGAGCTCTGAGCAAGTCAGGATGACAACGACAGGAAGCCGTTTCCCTCCAACGATTATTTCGAAATTCGAAATGACCGAAGCCTCAAGACGTCTCTATAAATAGTGCCATCAGAAGCTTCATTCAAACAGAACTTGATCAAGCCATTACGCTGACCAAATTTCTACGCAAGTTCTGCAAGCAAAAAGCAAAGCAATCTTACACCAAATTTCATATCTTTTGTGTAAAAGTCTAGAGTGATTATTCAATCATCTAAGGTGTCTTACCAATCATTGTTTAGGACAAACACTTATCATTTCTAGAGATTAGAAAGGAGAGGCTGAGTACTCGGTTATAGTACTCAGCGAGAGATTAGGATTGAGTAGAGGTATAGAGGAAGGTATTCTTGTTATACTCAGTTGCTAAGATTGTAAAAGGTTTGAGGCTCTACCTTTAAAGAGCTCAGTAGAGGATTCGAAATCTCGGAACGTGTTCCGGGGACAGGACGTAGGCTTAGAAGAAGCCAAACCTGGATAAATCAGCTGAGTAACGTATTTCTTGCCTTAAACTCCTTATATATATTGCTTGCTTAAATAACCAAAAACTGACCAAGTAAAGAGGTCAAGCTGAGTTGTGCGCATCGAACATCTGAGCTCAGGAATAGACTTTAAGTGCTATCTCCTGACTCAAGTCAAGAAACTGACCTAGTCACCAGTTGACTAAGCCAGTATCTTACTGATTACTCAGCGCCGCTGTTAAAACCTTTTCTCTTAAGAAAAGAAGTCTGCCCTAAGAATTAAAAAGTTTAAATAGTTCCTAACCCCCCCCCCTTGGAACTATACTTGTAACGTTATAAGGGACCAACAAAGTCTTCCACAAGTGATCCTGGATATATCTCCCATTTATCAGGAGTGACGAATGCTCAATCCAATATTAACTATTTTGCAATTACTTCGTGTGATACCCAACACCTGTCCGTGCACCCCAGGGTCATCCCTGTTGTGGATCGTGTTTGAATAGAGTCAAAGTATCACACTCCATAATTCAGAATCACTAGTTAACATTCCTTTGAGTCTGAGGATTACTTATACTTACTAATACCAATGTGATGAACATGATAGGATAGATCCATCCATCCTGTTATCTCAAGCCGGGTCCCTAATCCTAATGAACTCCTTCACTGGATCCATGTAATTATCCAGATATCTCCATATCCGAAGCTTGTGAGATCAGCTCTCTATTCATAACAGAAGACATTATTACATGCAAGTCTTAACAGTATTATGTCAATCCCTATTTAAACATATTACTTGACTTGGGTGGTTTTAAGTTTATTAGTTTATTATAAGGTTTGGTCTCACTTCATGCTTGTATGAACTCTTTATAATCACTTTAAATAAACTTAAGGATTTTCTTTTATTTGACTTATTTAGTTCTTAAAAGATGAATGCCTTTATATAGTTTAAACATACTATATCTTATTTTCGTGGTTCAACAAGAAGCAGTCATTAGTAGCCTTGTCAACCACAAAAGCTGAGTACGTTGTTGCTAGAAGCTGTGTTGCTCAAGTCCTTTGGATCAAGCAGCAGCTGGATGACCATGGATTAAAGACAAAGACCATTGAAGTCATGTATGAAAATAAGTGCGCTACTGACCTATCTAAAAATCCAATCCAGCACAGCAGAATGAAACACGTCAACATAAGGCACCACTTTATCAGAGACCACACACTGAAAGGTGAAATCAAGTTGATCTACGTTCCAACAGAGGAGCAACTTGCTGACATATTCACAAAGCCCCTGGAACGAGAACAGTTATGTGCCTTGAAAGAAGCAATAGGTATGTTTAACCCTCTTCAATAGTTTTGAGTATATAATGCTTCTGACTAAAATATTGGTTTGCATGCTTTGTGTCTGTTCTGAATAAATGCCACATCTTCTAGGGTTAGCACACGTAACTAGTTTAGTGACTAGGATGAAATCATTATCATCATTACTTATTCAAGATTGATTGGGCCGCCACTGCATTAATGTCAGAATTAGGGCTCTTAGTGGCTTGAACTTCTGACCGTTTATTTCTGACCCTTCACTTCACTCAATTTCGGTTATAAAAAGAGAAGAAATCTCTTTCCACTTCTTACGCCTGAAATTTCTCATTCTTCTCTCTGATTTTCTGGAAATATTATTCATCATTCCACTCAAGAACACCATGTCTTCTCAAGATGATCAAACATCTTCCAGAGGTTCCAATCAATATGAGGATAAATCCTCCGAGATCAATCCATCTTCCCCTGAACAGGAGGTTGACTACGAAGAATCATGATAAGCCCAAAATATACCTAAAATAACATTAATAATTACGTTAGTTTTGTATTAAAATCATGTTAATTATATTCATTTAGAATACTTTTACGTCCATATTTGTTTCTATTGTGCAAGGTACTTAATTATTTGGAAAAATCCAAATAGGAGCTAAAACGGAGCAAAAACGAGAGAGAAATCACATTTACTGAAGGCAAATAGGCAAACGTTTGGCAGCGAAAATATAAAATTTTTAACCTATTTCCTTAAACCAAGATCCGTTAATCGTTATTTCATACAATGAATGATAGAAGGAAATACCTTTTATGATGAACTATCTACCGTGTCTAACGAAGTGCCCTCAACTCTAGTTCCGAGTTCACGAGCATAAAGAAAAACACAAGATCAAACAAGTTAGAATCTCAACCAGAAAAACAATCAAAGTAGATTGTCTCTAACAAATCAACACAAGATGAGGGAGAAAGAGGAAGAGATAAAATTAATCGAATGGAAGCAAGCGGTGCGATTCCGTCCTCTACTGTAGGGGGTCAAAATTCTCACTCTCCGGGATGATTAGAGTTGGCCGAATTAGATAGGATTAGGTTACTTATTAAGAGTTATATTCGGAATAATACTCTTATTATTATTATCTATAATTATATCTAAATATAAAGATAATATTAACTTATTTAATAGGATAATAATTAGAAGCAATTTAATCACAATAAACCTTCTAACTTAATTATCCTATAATTAATTTAATCCATAATTATAATCTAATTACAATTGTCAAAATTAAATTAATTCCCACATGTGTTTATACACATAAATTTCTCCCCCTCTCTATATGGGCCTTAATGGCTAAGTTGGGCTTCCATCCATTAATTAATATCCACTCCTCTTTTTGGTTCCAAGTCTTATGTGTGATCCATTAGGTTCTTATTACTACTAGCCATATACAACCATTAAATTAATTTCCCAAAATTACATTTAATCTTTGTATAACGGAATGAGTGCGAGGACTGTGATTAGCAGGACCGTAAACATTCCCCCAGAGCTATAAGAAGACATGTTGATTTCGTCGTTGACCTTTCCGTATTAGTTATAGTATATTTCGATCCTTTATCAACTACATCCTTGAACAGAATCTTATGACTATGGATTATGTCAAGTCATATATAGCGAGACATTCATTTTACTTATACAGGCCGCGTTAACTCTGAATAGATAGGTTAAGTGAAATCTCTATTTCAAGTCTTAAGCTATCACCTTACAAGGATTTAGAGTCAAGTCTTCCACAAGCGATCCTTGGACATAACTCTCATTTATCAGGAGTGACAAATGCTCAATCCAATGTTAACTATCCTGCAATTACTTCCTGTGATACCCAATGCCTACCCGCACATACCCTAGAGTCATCTCTGTTATGGATCGTGTTTGAACAGAGTCAAAGCATCACATTCCATAATCCAGAATCACTAATTAACATGCCTTTGAGTCTGAGGATTACTTATACCTATTAATACCAATGTGATGAACATGTGACATAGGATAAATCCATCCATCCTATTATCTTAAGTCGGGTCCCCAATCCTAATGAACTCCTTCACTGGATCCATGTAACTGTCCAGATATCTGCATATCTGAAGCTTGTGAGATTAGCTCTCTGTCTCGACAGAAAACATTGTTACATGCAAGTCTCTACAGTATTATGTCAATCCCTATTCAAAACATATTACTTAACTTGGGGTGGTTTTAAGTTTATTAGTTTATTATAATGTTTTGTCTCACTTCATGCTTGTATGAACACTTTATAATCACTTTAAATAAACTTAGGGATTTCATTTATTAGACTTGTTTAGTTCTTAAAAGTAATTGCCTCTATATAGTTTGAAAACCATATCTTATTAAAACAAATGATATAATTCATTTACAGCTGGTTTATATCCTAGAACAATTGACTATAGGACACTAAACCCCAACATTTACAAGCTAAAAGACACGTACAATTCAGAGACCGAAACGAAGAGTTGGGAAATGATCTACGAACAGAGATAAAAGTCCCTATCGCGACAGAGATTCCCAAATATCTCGGCCGCGACACGTGTTTTTCAGATATGAAAACGCGCGTTCGTGCATAATTCTCCCTCAACCCAAAGTCGCGACCGAGATTCCAAGAATCTCGACAGAAACATCAAATTTTTTGCATAGATTTCACATGTTTTAATTCAAAACAACGCGTCTGTTCGTCCGGATAGAAACGACTCTTCACCAGCGGACACGACACTTCAAACAAGACCTTTCAGCAATTATAAATAAAGCATACATTTTCAGAAACAAGAGTTAGATATTTTGTTAAAGAAACTATAATTCAGAAGAGAGTTAGATAGTTAGATTTAGTTTTTCATTTTTGTAAAAGGCAAACTTACTGTACACAAGTTGTTCATTAGTTTAGATACAAACACAGTTTCATTAGTTTAAGTTTGAGAATTGTTTGAAGATAGTTAGATTTAGTTTTTCAAGGATTCAGCGAGAAGAACCAGCGGCTGAAGCGCCCCAGGGTCTGACAAGCCTACGAAGTTTGAGGAAAGGATCGACAACCCGGAACTCAAATTAGTTAAAATGCTATCCAAGTTTCTTCTTCTCTGTTACCTTGCGACGATTCACAGTTCATTAATAAATTATCTTTTCAATTCAATATATTCTCTGCTGCTGTTATTTTCAAGTTTCATCTAGCGATATTCTTTAAAGTAATAAACCGGTGTTTTCGATTAAAAACCATTTAACACAAAATATATTTCAAAGAAAACTTTGTTGAACACTTAAAAGAATTAGGATTTATTGATGATATGATCGATAGCTCGGCTTATCAAACATAGAACACCAATTTGATTAAAGTAGCAATCTGTTCCGACCGTAGAAAGATTGTCTGCAGTTCGAAGTCCGTTAATTGTATTAAATGATAAGTTATTACATATTCATAATCTAATCAAAGTTATAAGTTGATTTCTTGCTATATGCAAGCGAGTTTTGAATTCTCCTCACTCTTAAACTTAAGTTCCTGTAATTGTAATTAAAACTATTGACAGAATTGAATTCTAAGTCACAGCAATATATTCCATTCAAACCAAATAAAAAACGATTTTCTAATTAAACCTAAGAAAGTGAATTTAACCTGAATTAAACAAGTTTTTACAAAATAAGCGTTCCTTGTGGGTTCGATATCTTTTATTACTACAAGCGTATACCGTGCACTTGCGGAAATCGCTCAACAAGTTTTTGGCGCCGTTGCCGGGGAACGCCAAATTTTTTTGTAAAAAAATAAATTTTTTGTATTTTATTCCGAATCTAGATTTACATATACTTATATTTATATATAATTCATTCATTTTAGTAACAATTTTATTTTTCAATTTTTTTAAAGGTAATTTCAGTTCGTGCGTGTAATTTCAGTTCATGCGCAGTACTAGAAGTTTAGGCATACAACCGGAATCACTCGATCCAGAAATTGAAAGAACGATGAAGAGAAATAGAAATAAAAAGAAAATCAAAGAGACACAAAATCAAGAACCACAACTAGTAATCATGGCAGTTCCTTCAAGACTTATGGATTTCGCTACACCGGGAGTAAATGGTGTAACGAATAGTATAGTTAGACCTCAAATAAATGCACACCAATTTGAAATCAAACTAGTCTTGCTTAACATGTTACAAAATAGTGTGACATTTTATGGACTACCTAATGAAAACCCTACCTCCCATTTGACCAATTTTCTTGAAATTTGTGATACTTTCAAAATGACGGACGTTCCTGCCGAAGCAGTCAAACTTCGCCTATTTCCTTTCACCTTGAAGGACAGGGATAAAGTTTGGTTAACTTCTATGTCGGCCGGAACATTCGAAACTTGGAACCAATTAGCCCAAGCATTTTTATCAAAATATTTTCCTTTAGCCAAAACAGCGAAAATTATAAAAGAACTGACATCATTTACGCAACATGAAAATGAAACCCTGTATGAAGCATGGGAACGTTTCGAAGAACTTCAACGTTTATGCCCACATCATCATTTGCCCGATCTACTTTTAATGCAAACATTCTATAATGGAATAAATCCCACAACCAGAGGTTCATTAAATGCTATGTCGGGAGGGTTATTTATGAAGAAGACGTTTGCTGAAGCGAAATAACTTTTAATGACAATTAACAGTAGCATGTGGCCTGCCGAACGTGTTGGAAATTAGGCTAACGTATAGCAGCGAAAATATAAAAATTTTAACCTATTTCCATAAACCACAAGATCCGTTAACCGTTATTTCATATAAAGAGGGATAAGAAGAAATACCTTTTAGATGTTCTATCTACCGTTGCAAACGAAGTGCCCACAACTTCATAAGAGATAGAAACTGTCTACCAATCTGACCCTACCCGAAAATACTTTCCAGACCTCTGAACGACAATCCGAACGGTGGAAACGTGGAAGAGTGTGTCTAGAAGCTCCTGTCCAAAAATCGCGACGATCCGACGGTTCAATCTCCGGGAATCCGCGAAATCGTGAACTGACCTGATGTAGGAGTAGTAAAACGAATTTCTCCCTTTTGTTTGTTTTTCTTCTTTCATGAACACAACAAAACAAAACAAGTAAACGATCAGAAATCAACCGATGAATAGCAACCAAAATAGATTGCCTCTAATTAATCAACACAAGATCAAGGATAAAGAGATGAAAATCAATTGAACGGAAGGAAGCGGTGAAATCTCATCCTCGGCTAAGGGGATTTCGAATTCTCTCTCCTGGAATCAATCATGGATTTCGAAAATCCCTAGTAGGGGGTATTTATAATCTCTTGTATCTAAACCCTAGTTAGATAGAATTAGGTTTCTTGAATAAGAATTCAATTCGGAATAGAATTCTTAAATATTATCTATTATAATTTTATCTTTATATATATATATATAAATAAAAAGTCCAACCCTAAAAAATACACTTTTATCTTTGTATATATATATATTGGTTTAGTAGCCTTTAATTTTTGATTAAAAATGAGGAGGCAGGCGAAACAGAACAGGACATCCCAGCCAGGCTGGCACCCCCTGAAAACCGCAGCCCGAGACCCAAAATTATTAAAAAGAAGAGAAAAGATAACAAACAAACCAGAAACCAAAATTAGGTGAACCGATAAACAGCGCGGTCACATAAGTTTTCAAACAATAAAGGTTTACAGAAGTCCGGAGCCACGTCCCACCATTGGCTACTCGTGCTTTGGCGCCCCAGCGCAGCTAGTGCATCTGCAACTTTGTTCCCTTCGCGGTAGACGTGGGAGATAACCACCTGCATGTTCTGTAAGCGGACCAGGCAAGCCTTCCAATCTAACAGCAGAACCCACGGCACCCTGTCAGTGCGAGAGCGAACCACAGTAACCGTATAAGTGGAATCAGTTTCTAGCCATATGGTCATCCAGCCCTTTTCGAAAGCCTAGTTAATCGCTACGATGACAGCCCGAAGCTCCGCTATGTGCGCATGCGGGGAGGAATCCGGCATCGCAAAAGCTCCCTTGAATTGGCCTCCATGGTCCCTACAGACGCCACCACAACCCGCTGTCCCCAGCATAACAGAAGCGTCCGTGTTGATTTTCAACCAGCCGTGCGAAGGGCGTTGCCAAATGACCGGGATGATGCGAGGAGCGCACTGAAGCCTCGGTTTGAGAAGCAGATTTTTTAGGAGGTTTCGTTCCACTCCTGAATTCCAAACAGTTCCCTTATTCAATCTGTCTGAGTCCCTGATACAATGCCACAGCCTTCGCAATGTTGACTGGACATTTGGTTGCTGGTCTTCAAAGATGAAAGCATTCCGGACCCTCCAAGTAAGCCAAACAACATGAATTATTGCACTGAGCCATAGCGCAGCAATTTGCAGGCTGAACTGTACGGACATGGCGTAATCTATTAGATCCTTTATCGAGCCAGTTTGAGGGATACGTCTACCAAACAAGCTTGAAACCACGTGCCAAAGTGAGGCAACAAACGGACAGTTAACCAATAGGTGATCTGTTGTTTCCAAGTGCCGACCGCATAAGCCACATTGCGATGCCAAGATCATGCCCCTTTCCTGCATAGCCGTCTGAGTAGGTAACCTGTAATGGTAAGCCCGCCACACCGTCAGCGAGTGTGATGGAGATATATCTAAATATAAAAGATAATAATCAATAACCTTATTGGATAATAATAGGAGTAATATAATCTAATTAAAACTCCTAACTTATTTATCCTTTAATTAATTTAATTCATAATCCTAATCTAATTAGGATTAATAAAATCAAACTAATTATTTATGTATTTGCATACATAAATCGCCCCCCTCTATCACTGGGCCTTATTGGGCTCAGTTGGGCTTCCGTCAATTAATTAACATTTGTCTCTCTTTTGGGTTCCAAGTCTTATATGTGACCCATTAGGTTCTTATTGCTTCTAGCCATATGCAACTTATTAAAATTAATTTTCAAAGAATTATATTTTAATCTTTGCATAACGGAATGATGTACAAAGTATGTGATTAGCAAGTCCGTAATCATTCCCCTAGAGCTATAAGAAGACAGGTTGATTCTGTCGTTGACCTTTCAGTATTAGTTACGGTATAATTCGATCCTTTATCAACTACGTCCTTGAACTGAATCTCATGACTATGGATAATGTCAAGTCACATATAGCGAGACGTTCGTTTTACTTGTACAGGCCGAGTCAACTCAAAATAGATAGGTTAAGTGAAATCTGTATTTCAAGTCTTAAGCTACCACCTTGCAAGGATTTAGAGTCGAGTCTTCCACAAGCGATCCATGGACATATCTCCCATTTATCGGGAGTGATAAATGCTCAATCCAATATATAACGATCCCGCAATCACTTCCTGTGATACCCAACGTCTACTGTTCACACCCTAGATTCATCTCTGTTAAGGATCGTGTTACACCAGAGTCAAAGCGTCACATTCCGTAATCCAGAATACCAATTAATATTCCTTTGAGTCTGAGGATTATTTACACCTATTAATACCAATGAGATGAACATGTGACAAGGATGAATCTACCCATCCTGTTATCTCAAGTCGGGTCCCCAATCCTAATGAACTACTTTTCATCGGATCCATGTAACTGTCCAGATATCTGTATATATGAAGCTTGTGAGATCAGCTTTCTGTCGGACAGAAGACATTGTTACATGCAAGTCTCAACAGTGATATATCAATCCTAAACATATCACTTGACTTGGGGTGGTTTTAAGTTTATTAGTTTATTATAAAGTTTTGTCTCACTTCATGCTTGTATGAACACTTTATAATCACTTTAAAACAAACTTACGGATTTCCTTTTATTAGACTTTATTTAGTGCTTAAAAGGGATTGCCTTTATATAGTTATAAAACATATATCTCATTAAAACAAATGATATAAAGAACAATTCATTTATATTAAGTTTGTATCCTAGAACAATTGTCTATAGGACACTAAACCCCAACAGAACGTGCACATACACCAGTTGTTCCAAAACCATCGTGCTCGACTTCGTCACCAGTTAAAGGTATAGTTAATCTTGACCCTATCGCGATGTTACAAGCCCAATTTTCTGCGCTTTCGCACAAAATTGACAAGTTTATGACACCGTGTGACATTAATGGAAACCCTATCCAAGTTGATATGGATTATAGTGGTGCAGATGATGTAGAACAGGTAAATCTTATCCAATGACAAAATCAAATCAATAACCCTTATTCAAATACCTACAATCCCGGATGGAGGAATAACCCTAACTTTAGTTGGAAAGAGGATAACAATACTGGTACCAATCAAGGTAGAACTAATAATTACCAACATCAATCAAGGGACACTATTGGCACACTATCTTCTAAAATCGATAAATTTATAGATGCTATCAGTGGTAAAATTAACAACCACGATGATGGTTTTAAACGAATTGAGAACAAGTTTGATCAATTAATTAAGAACCATTCATCTATCATCCATTATTTGGAAGTACAAATTGGACAAATTGCTAAATCAATTTCATCCCGAAAAGACGGAAGTCTTTCTAGCCATACATAAGAAAATCCTAAAGAGCAGGTTAAAGCTATACCTCTTAGATCGGGAAAACACTATTTAGGTCCGGAAATACTACTAACATTTTGCAGGGAAGTGATTTGATGACAAAGTCCACAAAAGCGAATGCAAATTCAAAGAGTTCGCCCATTGATGCTAATGCAAAAACATTTTCACCAAAACCACATTTTCCACATAAAGTCTGAAATAAGGACTATGACAAACAACTTTTAACATTTTTAGACAAGCTTAAAAATTTACACATTAATTTAACATTTATGGATGCGATAACGCAAATTCCTAACTATGGTAAGTTTTTAAAAGATTTAATTTCTAAGAAAATAAGTTGGGAAGGAATTTCATCCATAGTGTTAACCGAAGATTGTAGTTCAATCGTGTCAAGTCATTTGCCGACTATGCTTAAAGACCCTGGATGTTTCACCATCCCGTGTAAATTGGGAGATATCGAATTCCCAAGTTGTCTTTGCGACTTAGGAGCGAGCATTAACTTAATGCCATTGTCTAAATTCAAAAAGTTAGGTCTGGAAGAAGATATTAAACGTACTAACATGGTTTTGCAATTAGCGGATCAAACCACTAAGAAACCATATGGTATAATTGAGGATGTCTTAGTAAAAGTCGATAAGTTTATTTTTCCTACCGAATTTGTTATACTTGACTTTGCATATGACGTTAATTGTCCGCTAATTTTTGGTAGACCGTTTATGAATACGGGACGCGCATTAGTCGATGTGTCGGAAGGAAAAGTAGTTTTGAGAATAGGAGAAGACAAAATTGAGTTTAATATGAATAAAGAGCCATGAAATACCCAATGGAAGAATTTGTTTGTATGAAACTTGATTTGGTTGAAGAATGTGTTAACGATGTTGTTCAAGAAGAAACATCCATCCTTCTTTCTCCCGGCTAGTGATTGCTTCTTGAAAAGTGGTTGGATCATCACTTCCTATATGAAGTGCATAAGAGACCATGTCTTCAAACTCGAATCTGGTTGGAGCCTTAACATTTGTGCGCCTCTCCATGTCTCTCGCCAATTTATAGTCCTGCAAATCAGTGGTGTTGGAACCACCTGAAGCTGAATCCGAGCTTTCACATATCTCAACTATTTCTGCTGGACTCTGTTCTGACTCAATCTCCTCCATCTCTTTATGCTGCTGCAACATAGGTGTTTCATCAAAAACAGCATCTCTGCTAATCACCATCTTCTTGGCAACTGGATCCCAAAATTTGTAGCTCTTGACACCTTTCTTGTAACCCAGAAAGATGCACTGCATTGATTTTGCATCCAATTTCGACCTTTCATCTCCAGGTACATGCACAAAAGTAGGACAACCAAAAATACGTAAGTGACCAAAATCAGTATCTTTATTAGTCCATACATCTTCTGCAGTTTTCCTCCCAAAGATGCTCTTGGTGATCTGTTGATGAGATAACAAGCCATACTCACTGCCTCTTCCTAGAAGCACTTAAGAAGCCCCGCATTCAATCTTAAACAACGAGCCCTTTCAGTCAAAGTCTGATTTATCCTTTTAGCAACACCATTCTGCTGTGGAGTTTTACGCACTATGAAGTGCCTCTAAATTCCATGCTCCTCACAGAACTGAATAAAACCCAAATCTGTGTATTATGTGCCATTGTCAGTCCTCAAATACTTGATTTTTCTTCATGTTTGATTCTCCACCTTCGCTTTCCACAACTTAAACTTGGCAAAGACTTCGCGTCGTTCCGCTCGATGCGCTCCGCTCCTCTCGCTCCTCTCCACTCCACTCCTGGATAAGCCCCTTTGATATTATGAGCCATATCCAACAAAATCTTTTATATATCGGAATGAGTGCACGGACTGTGAATAGCAGAATCGTAAACATTCCTCCAGAGCAATAAGAAGACATGTTGATTCCGCCGTTGACCTTTCCGCATTAGGTCCAGTATAATTCGATCCTTCATCAACTACATCCTCGAACGAATCTTATGACTATGGATAATGTCAAGTCACATATAGCGAGACATTCATTTTACTTGTACATGCCGAGTTAACTCTGAATAGATAGATTAAGTGAAATCTCCATTTCAACTCTTAATCTATCACCTTGCAAGGATTTAGAGTCAAGTCTTCCACAAGCGATCCTTGGACATATCTCCTATTTATCAGGAGTGACGAATTCTCAATCCAACATTAACTATTATGCAATTACTTCGTGTGATACCCAACGCCTGCCCGCACACACCCCAGGATCCTCCCTGTTAAGGATCGTGTTTGAACAGAGTCAAAGTATCACATTCCATAATCCAGAATCACTAATTAATGTTCCTTTGAGTCTGAGGATTACTTATACCTACTAATACTAATATGATGAACATGTGACATAGGATAAATCCATCCATCCTGTTATCTCAAGTCGGGTCTCCAATCCTAATGAACTTTTTCACCGGATCTATGTAACTGCCCAGATATCCAAATATCTGAAGCTTGTGAGATCAGCTCTTTGTTTACAACAGAAGACATTATTACATGCAAGACTCAATAGTATTATGTCAATCCTTATTCAAACATATTACTTGACTTGGGGTGGTTTTAAGTTTATTAGTTTATTATAATGTTTTGTCTCACTTCATGCATGTATGAACACTTTATAATCACTTTAAATAAACTTAAGGATTTTCTTTTATTTGACTAATTTAGTTCTTAAAAGTGATTGCCTTTATATAGTTGAAAACTATATGTTATTAAACAAATGATATAAAAGAACAATTCATTTACAACTGGTTTATATCCTACAACAATTGACTATAGGACATTAAACCCCAATAGTATTATGCGTGTTTAATTATTGCAATCAGGAGTCGAACAAGGCGGAAAAAGGTTTTGAGAAGGCATTGAAGAAAGTAAACAGTGAGGCTGATGCGGTTGATTTGTTAAGTTGCCACCAATATGGATGGAGGTAAATGTATAAGCAATATATTTGGACCTGAGTTGTTCGGTGCCGAACGATTGTAAGCATTGATGCATACAGATTTATATGCAATGGCACACCTACTTGAGCTGACCGCAGGCACAATTACATATTACATGAGGTACATGAATGAAATACACAAATGTATTATTTGGATATCTATTTCATCAACACTTATACATGTATTTGCCCAGTCATCTATACCAGGTACTGAAAAAAGCACGAATGGAAGAAAATGTGTTATTTGTTGATCATGTAGCACTTTTGCAATTGGAACTAAAAAAACTCCAACGGACCGTGTTGAAACACCTTTCCACATGATTTTGATTTGACAAAATTATTTAAATTAATCCCATGATTAAACAATTAAATTTAAGTGTTTTGATTTAATTGTACTAATGAGTTTGTTCAATGTTGAGTGAGTTAACTAACGAGAACAGGAACTAAAAGTCTATAAGAGAAAGACAAGACAAAGTCAGCAAAAGCAAAATCACACAGCAGAAGCTGAGTAGGAAGCAGCTCAGCTTTACAAAGAAATGTCTTCTTCAGAAAAGCTTGAAGGATAAGCCGCTGAGTCAAGCTGAGTAGTTGTCAGGTCATCGTCAATGATCCGTCAACTTGGAAGACAAGGTCTGAGCAAGATTCAGCTGACCAAGTGATGATGAAGAAGACCGTTTTCCCACAACGGCTATGTCGGAATTCAAATCATTAAAGCCCAAAGATCACTATATAAAGGCCAATTCATCACTTGGACTATATACAAGAAATACAGACAGAAGCAAATCTTCACTAAGTCAATTCATTTGCAAAATCCAAAATAGAAGCTGTCTGAAAAGAAAAAGCAAGCTCTTACACCAAACTCCAATCATTGTGTAAAAGTCTAGAGTGATTTCATTCATCTAAAGTGTCCTTCATTAAGTGAGAACAATTCTTGTATCATTTGTAAAAGGTTAGAGAAGCTGAGTACTCGGTTATAGTACTCAGTGGTAGAGAGAAGCTGAGTACTCGGTTATAGTATTCAGTGGTAGATAGGATTGAGTAGACGAATAGAGGACGGTACTCTTGCATACTCAGTTGCTATTGTAAAAGGTTTGTGCTCTACCTTTAAAGAGCTCAGTAGAGGATTGAAAAAGCTCAGAAGGATTCCGGGGACTGGACGTAGGCGGAGAGGCTGAACCAGGATAAGTCTATTGAGTAACTTCTAACCCTTTCTCTTGATATATATATATGTATGCGCTGCTTGCTTAACATTACTCAGTAAAATAATTTGTACACACTAAAACTGAGTAATCTGAGTACTGAGTTGGAAACTGACTTAAGTGTTAGTTCCCAACTCACGATTGAAACAGCTCTAGTCAGTGTCTGTCTAAAGCTGTCTCACATCATACTCAGCCTTGTTGACCTGGAATTGAGTTAAATCATAACATCTTAAATTAAGTCAGCATTAATTAAGAAAAAGTTTAATTAGTTCCTAACCCCCCCCCCTTGGAACTAATACTATCACGTTACACGGGACCAACAAGTGGTATCAGAGCCTAAAAGCTCACTATTCAAGATAAAACTATCTTGAGCTGATCCTTGTAATGGCTGAGAACATCACTCGTTTTCTTCCTGGAAACCAAACAACTCAGATACTCCCTGAGGGATTATCCATATCTAGGACTGCTCTGTTCTTCGGGGCCAACTATACGTTTTGGAAAAACAGGATGAAAAATTTCATTCAGGCAACAAATATGAGTGCATGGCTAGCTATAGTCCAAGGCCCTTTTGTTCCCTATGAAATATTCGACGGTGTAAAAACTGTCAAAAGCGAGGCTAAGTGGTCAGAAGATGACCTTAAGAAATTACAAAATAATGCTTCGGATATCAATATGCTTCACTGTGCGTTAGATGCTGCAGAATACAATAAGATTTCAGGTTGTGAGTCAGCACAAGAAATCTGGAAGAAGCTGGAGGTGACCTATGAAAGAACCAGCAAGGTCAAAGAGTCAAAAGTGAATCAACATATGCGATTGTATGAGCTATTCGAGATGAATGACAATGAAGGCATCTCAGAAATGAATGCAAGATTCACCAATATAATCAACGAGCTCAAGAGACTTGGCAAGAACTTCACTGAGGAAGAACATGTGAAGAAAATCATGAGAAGTCTCCCTAAAAGCTAGCAAGCAAAGAAAACAGCTGTTGAAGAAGCTCATGACCTGACCACGTACAAGTATGATGAGCTCATTAGATCTCTACTGACCCATGAGGTCTCCATGAAGAACTTTGAGGCCAAAGAAAAGACTGAGGACAAGAAGCAAAAATCTCTTGTCATGAAAGCTGACTCAACCGAAACTGACTCATCAGATGATGAGGAGATGGCTATGTTCACTAGAAAAATGAAGAAGCTATTTCGGAAAAATGACAAGTACAGCAAAAGGCCATTCAAAAGAAGTGATAAATATAAAGCTGAGTCAAGTGACAACAGACACAAGAAAGACAGCTCAAAGCCCGTTACTTGCTTTGAATGCCATCAAGCTGGTCACATCAAGTCAAGCTGTCCTACCCTGAAGAAAGACAAGAAGGGAAGTAAGAAGGCAATGGTGGCCACATGGAGTGATAGTGATGAGTCAACCTCGTTAGAAGCTGATGCCACCGAGTCAGCAAACATCTATTTCATGGCTGACGAATCTGCTGACCCCTGTCACTTTGAGCAAGCTGACCTCTCTGGTGGATCTGACCATGAGGAACACTCAACCGAGGTAATGTCCCTACCCTTGCTCAGAAATGAAATGATAAATGCCCTGAGTGATCTCTATACACTTATCAAAAAGTGTAACAAGAAAATACGACCACTCAACAAGCGATGTGATGAGATTGAAGAGGTCAAACTCAGTGACCTCCGACATCTTCTCCAGGACAATACCAGGCAAGATGAAAATTTAAAAATCATGCATAGGGTTGTCTCTAAAGTCCAATCAGATTCCAAGAAACTGAGAAAGGACATCACATCCATACAGAACCAGCTGATTTCATCAGCAAAGAGAAGGTTCTATCCAAAAGCTGAGTACTCAAGTACTAATCAGCGAAAATGGAATACTCAGCAGTCTAGTCAATGTGACTACTATGGAACGAAAGGACACACCACAAAGGTGTGTTGGTATGCTCAGCACCATTGTGCTGACCAAAAATGGAAATACCTCCAAAGGGTAGTTTATTGTGACTTTTGTGGGAAAGATGGCCACACTATCAATGTGTGTCGCCATAAAATTAAATATGATGTATCACCTGCTGACCCTAACAAACGAGGACCCAAAAGGACTTGGGTACCTAAAGATAACTAGTTGTATTATAGGTAAGCCTGAGGTGTGCTGAGAAGTCAAAGTTGTGGTACATTGATAGTGCATGCTCAAGGCATATGACTGGTGATGAAACTCAGTTCATCACACTTGTGCATAAACGAGGTGTAAATGTAAGTTTTGGAGACAACAAAAAGGGTAAGATAGTAGGGTCAGGTATTGTTGGAGGTAATCCTACTATTGAGTCAGTCTCCCTAGTCAGAGAACTTGAATATAACCTATTAAGCGTAGCTCAGCTGTGGGACAGCGTTAGAAAGGTTGTATTCGATGTCACTGAGTGTAGAATACTCGAGGGTAAAACAAATAAGTTGATTCTAACTGCACCTCGTGTTGACAACGTTTTCATGCTAAACTTAGAAAAGAAGTTTTCAAAGAATATATGCTTAGTGTCAAAGGAAGATAATTCCTAGCTATGGCATAGGAGACTTGGTCATGTAAGCATGGACCTCCTTGCCAAATTAGCAAGAAAGCAATTAGTTGAGGGATTTCCCAAACTCAGGTTTGAGAAGGATCAATTGTGTAATGCTTATCAGCAAGGTAAACAAACTAAAAAATCTTTTCAAAGTAAAAATATAGTCTCAACCAAGCATCCATTATAGTTACTACACTTGGATCTTTTCGGACCAGTCCAGCCGCTGAGCTTGGGTGGTAAGAAATTTTCCTTGGTCATTGTAGACGACTTTTCACGGTACACTTGGGTCATCCTGCTGAGTAGCAAGGATGAAGCTTTTGAGATGTTCTCAATATTGGTTAGAAAACTTGAAAATGATAAAGACCTAAAATTAGTTCACATCCGAAGTGATAATGGCGGAGAATTCAAAACTCAACAATTTGATGAATTCTGTGAAGTCAGCATCATTGACTACAATTTTTCTGCTCCTAGAACTCCTCAACAAAATGGGGTAGTTGAAAGGAAGAACATAACCTTAGTCGAAATAGCTAGGACAATGCTGAGTGAGAATAGGCTTCCAAAGTATTTCTGGGGTGAAGTTGTCAACACAGCTTGCTATATACTCAATAGGGCTCTAGTCAGACCTATACTTAAGAAAACCCCCTATGAACTTTGGAAAGGAAGAAAACCCAACATTGGATATTTTCGTGCCTTTGGTTGCAAATGTTTTATTCTAAATACCAAACACAACCTTGTTAAGTTTGATTCAAAAGCTGACGAAGCTATATTCTTAGGCTACTCAACAAACAGTAAAGCATACAGGGTGTTCAATAAATGAACTCAGGTCTTAGAAGAGTCTGTACATGTTGAGTTCGATGAAACTGACCGTGCAGAGAAGATAAGTCAGCCTGCTGAAGATGACCCATGCTTCCGCTGGCCAAAATGGAGCCGCTGAGTCACTACCTCAAGGGCTGACCAAAGGTAAAAATGAACCTCAAATTATCTTTGTTGACCAATATAATCCTGCAAAGATTGTTGAAACACCTACTCCTGAGGACACTACATTGCCCAAGGAGATCAAGGTTCCAAGAGGACACCCTGAAAGTAGCATTCTGGATACCGCTGAGAACACCCCGATGACCAAAAATCAACTCAGGAGATATCTCAGCAAGAAACTTCTCAGAAGCTGAGAACGATGAATTCTGGATAAATGCAATGCAAGAGGAGCTCGATCAATTCAGAAGAAATGAAGTATGGAATTTATTACCTAAACCAAGGAATCAAAAGACCATAGGAACAAAATGGGCATTTCGTAATAAGCTAGATGAACAAGGAAACATAGTCAGGAATAAAGCAAGGATTGTAGCTCAAGGTTACAGTCAGCAGGAAGGTATTGACTATGGTGAGACCTTTGCCCCTGTAGCTAGATTAGAAGCTATAAGAATATTGTGTGCATATGCTAGCTTTATGAATTTTAAATTGTTCCAAATGGATGTCAAGAGTGCATTTCTTAATGGAGTTATAAATGAAGAGGTATATGTTAGTCAGCCTCTAGGGTTTGAGGATCCAAAGTTCCCAAACCATGTTTATAAACTCAAAAAGGCTCTATACGGCCTGAAGCAAGCACCACGTGCTTGGTATGAAAGGCTAACCAGCTTCCTGCTGACCAGAAACTATGTTAGAGGAAAAGCTGACACAACCTTATTCATTAAGAAAAAGGGTAAATATACCCTACTGGCACAAATATACGTTGATGATATTATTTTTGGTGCTACTAATGAGTCAATGTGCAAAGAATTTAGCAAGCAGATGCAAACTGAGTTTGAGATGTCTATGATGGGAGAACTCAACTTCTTCATTGGACTTCAAATTAAACAAGGTAAGAATGGCATCTTTATCAGCCAGACTAAGTATGCCAAGGAGATATTGAAGAAATTTGATATGGAAAACTATAAGCCAATATCTACTCCAATGGGTACTGATACTGTGCTTTGTGTTGACGAAAAAGGTAAGTCAGTAGACAGCAAATTGTACCGAGGTATGATAGGCTCTCTACTCTATCTAACGGCAAGTAGGCCAGATATACAATACTCTGTATGTTATTGTGCAAGATATCAAGCTGACCCTAAGGAATCTCACTACATAGTTGTAAAAAGAATCCTTAGATATTTACAAATCTCAGTGAATGCAGGTCTATGGTATCCTAATACAAATGATTTCACACTCATTGGATACACTGACGCTGACTATGGATGAGACAAGCTTGAACGGAAAAGCACTTTTGGAGGATGTCATTTCCTTGGAAGTTGTCTAGTATTTTGGTTCAGTAAGAAGCAGTCGTTAGTTGCCCTGTCAACAAATGAAGCTGAGTACATTGCTGCTGGAAGCTGTGTTGCCCAAGTCCTATGGATCAAGCAACAGCTGGATGATTATGGAGTTCAAACTAAAACAATTGAAGTCAAATGTGACAATAAAAGTGCCATTGACCTATCCAAAAATCCAATCCAACACAGCAGGATGAAGCATGTCAGCATTAGGCATCACTTCATCAGAGATCATGTACTCAAAGGTGAGATCAAGATGACCTATGTTCCAACAGATGAACAACTTGCAGATATCTTCATGAAGCCATTGGCTCGTGAGCAGTTTAGCATACTAAGGGAAGCTATCGGTATGTCTAATCCTCTTTAATAAATTTCTGAGTAAATTAAATGTTGAGTGATTATAATATGCCGAATAATTGTTACATGCTGAGTAACTGTCATGTGCTGAGTAAATATGAATGCTATGAAATCACTATGTGCTGAATTGTTAAATATATTAAGTGAATGCTAAAAGCTGAGTTAGTATGCATGCTAAGTATCCCTTCTACGCTAAACTATACGCACAGAACTTCAAACGTTTAGTATATTAGATGTTGAGTGAAATAACTTGCGCAATTAATGTTTGCACGAGAATTCGAGTAGCCAACTAGGATGACATAAGAGTAATGATTAGAAAACCATGCACCGAATGTGTCATTAATGTCAGAGTTAAATGCCATTGATTGATTCAAGAACGAACCGCCATTCTTACCTATCAGATCAACACGCACCGACTATAAATAAGTGGACGATTTCTCACTAATCCCCTCTTTACGCTTGAAAATTTTGCACTCGATCTCTCTCTCAAATCCCTAAATTTCTGCATTTCTCAAAAACTCCACAAGAACACCATGTCGAATGCTTCCCAGAACATCTCCGGTGAGCAATACGATGACAACCGCTCCGACATTAATCCTCCTTCTCCAGCTGAGTAGGAATATCAAGGGACTTCCTCAGAGTCTCAAGAACAAACCCATGGTCATCTTAACCAGCCTATGGATGAGGTCAGCATCCTCGGTGAGAACCTCCGAACTGACCGATCTACTCCATCGAAGAAAAGGAAAGAGAAGAAGAGCAGAAAACCCAAGGAAAGGAAATTCTTTCCAGTCTTTAGTAGTGATAACTGGCGATGAAATTCTGATTGGATTCCTTCCCTGCGAGGGGCGTCGTTGGGTTCGACGGGGGGAAGCTCCAATGCCAAAGTCAGTATTCGGAATAAAGAATAAACTGTATTGACAAGAGAAAGGTTTTGAGTGAGAATGTGAATGTGTACCTCAATAGCTTGGGATGCAAGTTATTTATAGTCATGTGGTCGTAACTCCCAGTAACCAAACAGTCTCCATTAATGCCTCATTAATGGCGGTTACGGGTCTCCTTTAAGTGTGGCCGTTAGCTCATTAACGGTCCATTAATTGCCTTTATTGGAAATCGGCTCTACCGTTCAGCGGGGCGGATCGAGGCGTGATGGCGAGTCTCACATAGGTTTGACTACGGATCTTATGTGGCGGAGTCTAGGTGATCCGCCCCCCAGATGACTTGTTTGATATGCTATTGCTTCTTAGATCGTGCCAATACGCGGCCGTTTTGGTAAATATCCTCTTTGATCCTATGGATAATATCTCGATGTTATCAGAAGCCCCCCCAAAGTTCCGTCAAAGTCCTTTAGGGCTTTTGTGCTTCCTCACACGCCATCATAATGAATCACATTTATGGTCACTCTGTTCTAGGCCACTCATCGAGCGACAGGTGTCATAGGCGCGCTGCTCGAGGTAAGAGGGGATACCTTCTTTAACTTTTCTCCTCTCTTTCGGATTCATTTGCTATTCCCTTCTCATCTTGTTCGAGTTTCTTCAGAGCATTTACCGGTATCCAGAATCTTCAAAGCTTCCAATTCTCATGTAAGTGAATCTTCTCGTCTTGTTTTCTGGGTTTTTTTTTATGAGTTCTTCTTCTGGGTCTACCACTGAACTCTTTAATCTGACCACTACTTCCTCTAAAATTTTAATTGGCTGGACCACTTCTTCCGAGAGTTCTAGCTCTTCTGAAAGTACGCCCAGCTGTGATTTTTCTGATTTGTGTAACACGGTGAGGGAGAGTAGGAATCGTCGAACTCGTTTAGTTAGGACGGAATTTTCCCGCCGTCGTGACTCATATTACTCCGGCAATAGATTCTAGGAGATTTTCCGGAATGGAGGCTTCTTCTTCGACTCCGGTTAGGAAAAAGGCACCTCGGGCAGATTTTACTCCGTCTCGTCTGAGTGACGCGGATCTAGCAGATTTGGCGAATCGCTATCCGTGGATCAAGAATTACGAGACTGAGTTGGCGGCTGCCCACCAGCGACCCGCCTGTCCACCCGTAGGATATCTGTCGGTATACAGTTTCCATGTAGAGAGAGGGTTCCGTCTTCCTCTTCCCAAGATGATGGTGGATATCCTAGAGTATTTTGGGATCACTGTCTGCCAGCTGCATCCAAATGGCTGGTTAGATATGGCTTTAGACTGTTATTTAGCTTCAAACTTGTGGGTAGTATGTAATCCTCGAGTCTTCCGGTCCCTTCATAAACCTACGAAGCATAAATCTGAGTCTTTCTATACTTTCGCCAAATTCAAAACTTATTTGCCCTTCTGTGGTAAGATGTCGAACGTCCATCTCTTGGACGAAAAATTCTTTTTTGTTAAGGTGAAAGAGGGCGAACCCCTGGGATTCCAGTCGGTCTGGAACGCTAAACCTCTGCATATGGCTGGAGATCTACGTATACTGACGGATAGTGATGAGAAGGTGGCGGATCTCATTAAAAGTATGAAGTCTGATGCTTGGACGTACGCCGATGCTTTGGAATTCATGATGAATGACATTCCTTTGATCCGCCGCGAAGAGGAGGGAATTACTTACGTGAAGTTTACCCAACTAGACAAAGGTAATTTTGTTTCTTCCTTGAACTTTGATTATTTCGTTGTCCCCTTGTCAGGGGTTTGTCTGAGGCAAGTCGCGCCCTTGTAGAGATGCGTAGAAAACAGAAGGAGTTAGAGGCCCAAAAAGATACACAGGTGGTGAATCCCCCTAAAATCTCTGGGAAGCGTCCTGCTGAAGGCGTTGCGGACCCCCCTACAGAAGAAGAAGAGATCCGTTGCTTCCAGTGGAGGAAAGTGAATGGCGGATGCCATGAGAGCTGAGAAGCCGGTAGCGGAACTAGAGCAAGTATGTTTGCTTTACTGTCTTTCCCTTTCTTACCATGGATCTTAATTTTGTCCTTTTAATTCTTGCCCAGGTGGTTAAGCCCGACTTGGGGGGGTATTGGCTCGCCAAATATGGTGATAGAGGGTCTGTGAGGAATGAGTCCGTTATCAACGATCTTGACGAGGCCCTCGATCAACTTGGCAAAGTATATGAGAACCAGAGCAAGTTCCCCGGATCTGCCCATGCTAAAATGGGAAAGAGGGATCTCCTTTTGGTGAGCTTTCTTTATCTTACATTTTTTGGATGAAAAAGTGATCTCTAGGAAGAGACTTATTTCTCACATCATTTTTTGTCTTGACAGGCGTATACGCACATGCGTGCCATGGAGGCGGACCTCCTGCAAAGGGTAGCAGATAAGGCGACAATAAAGAGGCTGGAGAAAGAGATTGTCGTCGCCAATACAAATGCTGCTTCCGCCATTGCCCTTAATGAGAGCAAAGACGCAGAGATCCGCAGCCTGAAGGAGAAGATGGGGGAGCTCGAGGAGGATGCTAAGGAGCACAAGGCTGCTTTGTTGGATGCAGAGATCCTAGCGGGAGAATGTACGTACTATTATAGCAAACGGATCATGGCATACGTTAAGCTTTCCTATCCCGAAATTGATTTTGTGGACCCCGAGTACATGGTTCCGAAGGTTGAGGATTGCCTTAAGTATCGTAAGGTTCCGAACGCTAAGGATTTCATCTGTGATCAAGTCCGGAAGGAGCTGAGCAGATCAGCTGAGGAGATCAAGCCGGTCGTTGATCTGGAATCAGATGTACTTGGCGAAACATCTCAAGGGGCGGGTGACAAGAATGAAGAGTCGATGATTGACTGTACAGTTCCATCGGGCGCATCTTTAGAGAAGGATGCTAAGGAGGATGCCCCTGTAAATGTTTAGTTTGTGGATGTAACTTGAGTACAATTTATTTTAACCTTTTTTGCAACCATTATCTTTACTTTACACTTTATATCCTTCAGCAAGTAAATTTATAGGTTTTAGGATTTATTTTGTTGGTTCAAGGTAGGTGGTCAGCCATACCCCGGAGTGTGAGCCTTTTTGAAGGCTTGAAGCTTTTATTCCTTTAGAGGAAGTTAAGCTGCCTTAGGCGATCGATTTGCTTCCTATCTTTGAGGTGAATCGATCCGCCATTAGGACTTGGAACTCTTCTTTGGAAAGAGTGTGTGAGAGTGTAAAGATCTCACGTCTGAGAAATGTTCTAACTCTATCTCTGACGGTGATCAATTGTTTCCTATCTTTGAGGTGAATTGATCCGCCGCTGAGATTGTTCTCCTATCTTTGAGGAGAAAGTAGTTATGCCATGATAGCATTATTCTACTTGTGGGAATGCGTTTTGTTGCCTCCCCTTTTTTGAATCTGGAATATTTATATTACTGCAAGAAAAGTGCTTAAAGAAAGAATTTGCAAGATGAAAATTTCCCTTTATTAAATGGCGATTCGCCTTATTACAACGAATTGGCCTTATTACAACGAATTGTGGTTTAGTGTCCTATAGACAATTGTTCTAGGATATAAACTTAATGTAAATGAAGTGTTCTTTATATCATTTGTTTTAATGAGATATGGTTTCATAACTATATAAAGACAACCTCTTTTAAGAACTAAATAAAGTCTAATAAAAGGAAATCCCTAAGTTTGTTTAAAGTGATTATAAAGTGTTCATACAAGCATGAAGTGAGACGAAACTTTATAATAAACTAACAAACTTAAAACCACCCCAAGTCAAGTAATGTGTTTAGGATTGACATATCACTGCTGAGACTTGCATGTAACAATGTCTTCTGTCGAGACAGAAAGCTGATCTCACAAGCTTCAGATATGCAGATATCTGGACAGTTACGTGGATCCAATGAAAAGGAGTTCATTAGGATTGGGGACCCGACTTGAGATAACAGGATTGGTAGATTCATCCTTGTCACCTGTTCATCTCATTAGTATTAATAGGTATAAGTAATCCTCAGACTCAAAGGAATGTTAATTAGTGATTCTGAATTATGGAATGTGATGCTTTGATCCTGTTGTAACACGATCCATAACAGAGATGACTCTGGGGTGTGAACGGCAGACATTGGGTATCATATGAAGTAATTGCAGGATAATTATACATTGGATTGAGCATTTGTCACTCCCGATAAATGGGAGATACGTCCAAGGATCGCTTGTGGAAGACTTGACTCTAAATCCTTGCAAAGTGATAGCTTAAGACTTGAAATGCAGATTTCACTTAACCTATCTAATTGGAGTTAACTCGGCCTGTACAAGTAAAACAAACGTCTCGCTATATGTGACTTGACATTATCCATAGTCATAAGATTCAATTTAAGGATGTAGTTGATAAAGGATCGAATTATACTGTAACTAATACGGAAAGGTCAACGATGGAATCAACCTGTCTTCTTATAGCTCTGGGGGAATGTTTCGGATTTGCTAATCACATTTCGCGTACTCATTCCGTTATGCAAAGATTAAATATAATTCTGAGAAAATTAATTTAATAGTTGCATACGGCTAGAATCAATAAGAACCTAATGGGTCACACATAAGACTTGGAGCCCAAAAGAGAAACAAATGTTAATTAATTGATGGAAGCCCAACTGAGTCCACTAAGGCCCAGTATATAGAGGGGGGCGATTTTTATGTATAATTTACATAAAGAAATTAATTTGATTTTAAGCAATCCTAATTAGATTATGATTGTGAATTAAATTAATTAAAAGATAAATAAGTTAGGAGGTTTAATGAGATTAAATTGCTCCTATTATTATCCTAAAAGGTTATTATTATTATCTTTATATTTAGATATAATTATAGATAATAAATAAGAATTATATTCCGATTTTAAATTCTTATTCAGTAACCGGCAGCAGCCGCGTCCTCGGGCCCGTCTCGAAACCCACGTATTTTAAAATCGTTATATATATATATATATTTCAGAAATTAATAGTTTTCTGTTTTGATTATCGAATAAATGAATTTATTTAAAAGTTTGTTTTACCTATTTGTAAATCAAAAGTATTAAATGAATTGAAATCAAAATAATTGGGACATGCATAAATAAAGTTTTGTATAGTTGTATTAATCTAAAAGGTTAATGTAGAAGATACGAAACTATTAGAATTAAAATTAGATGAAAGTTAATTTGATGAGTTAATGTGATTAACCTAAATATTACATAAGTATTTTATGTAATCAACCAATTAAATTTATTTAATTAAGTCTATGCATGTTTGGAGTTATGGACATATTTGGACCATCTCTTTAGTCTTTTGGTATTTTTGAAATAAGGCCCGCAAGTCCTGCCTTTCTACTATCTATTGTAATTTCTCCTCTCATCTAATTCCCTTCAAGTTAATTGAAGTTTTCTTTAGTAGTATAGAAATTAATATGTAATTTCGAGGCGCCATGGAGAAGACGGAGGACCTAAAAAGAAATATGTAATAGTTAGTATTTCTCTAGGTTTGGCCTTTTATTCCGTCTCTGGCTCGACAGAATAATTTAGATAATATGTCCACAACACCAATGTATGTGTCTGATGTATGCTAAAGCAAATCAAGACTAAGTTAGATTATGAGACTTGAAATAAAAATCCCTCACTAATTAAAAGTTAAGTAAATAAGCAAGTTATTAAAATCGGTTGCCCCTCCCTAATATTATAATTCAGCCGACAGTACTGGGGGCCTTTGGATTGTTGAGCAAACTCAAGCTCGGGGTCTTATGGTAACACCTGAATTATCGAAAATCATTCTTTCATGAATACGAGGTAATTCTTAAATTAGATTATGATAATTGGATGAGCAAACTCATGTTATCATAAACTAATGGGCAATATGGTTGGGATTAATATAAATAGCATATTAGTTACTAATGTGGTTAGTAACCCAATAACCTAGGAATCACATTAAAGATGTGATTGATTACATGAATCTACCTAACAAATGAGACTAGCTTGTTGAGCAAACTCAAGGTGAAATCTCAGGAGTTAGGATCCTAGCTCACTAAAGGATTTGTGAAATTCTTCGAATTAATATGTAGGGCTATTAATTTGGCAAAATAATGGGAGCAATTTAAAATGAATTAAAAGACCTATAATTTTAGATTAATGTACTTTAAAGCAAATGAATAACATACGTTTACTCTTTCTCACTCTCAGGTTAAATTAAAACACTCTTAAAATCATGACTAATACCAATCTGCAAAATATACTTACCGATAACAAGTTGAATGGTTCAAACTTCACCGACTGGTATCGCAACCTCAAAATCGTTTTGAAGTTCGATAAGATAGGGTATGTACTTGATACACCGATACCCCCTTACCCGGCGGATGGTGCTCCCTACTAAGAATTTTATGCTTACCTGAAGCATAAGGCTGATGACGATCACGCGGGATGCATCATACTTGCATCAATGACACCGGAATTGAAAAGGCAACATGAGGAGATGGATGCCTATTCCATGGTCACGCACCTGAAAGAGTTGTTTGTGAATCAAACTCGATGCGAACGCTACGAGATAACAAAGCAGTTATATAGATGCAAGATGCAGGTGGGCACATCTGTAATGACACATTGTGTCAAGATGATTGGCCTTATCACCAAGTTTTTTAGTATTAGAGATGCGATGGATCATGGACTAAGTGTAAACTTACTTCTTCAGTCCCTCCCCGAGAGTTATTCACAGTTCATTATGAACTACCAGGTGAATGGCTTGCAAACCTCTCTTGAAGAGCTTGCAAATATGCTCGAGACAGTCAAGCCCAATATGAAAGAAAACGAGGGGATACCGACCCTTGCTATTGAAGGATCAAAGAAGAGGAAAAGGAACTCTCCCAATCCGAACAATCCTAAGAAGGGCAAGGGGGCCATGCTCACCGAAACAAAGGGAAATGAAGTGAAGAAGCCCAAAAGAGAATGCCACTTTTGTGGTGAAGACGGGCATTGGAAAAGAAACTGTTTGGTGTACCTAGCTACCCTCAAGAAGGGAGAAGCCGAGACTTCAACATCTGGTATGTTTTATATTGAAATAAATACAATTTCACAGTCTGAATCTTGGGTATTAGATACCGGATGTGAATCTCATATTTGTATGAATATTCAGGGACTCAGACGGACTAAGGAATTGAAGAAAGGAAGCATGAACTTTGCGAGTAGGAAATGGAGCAAGATTTGTCGCCCTCGCTGTTGGAGATTATGCTTTGAGTTTGCCCTCTGGGCTTGTAATAAAATTAGGGAACTGTTTGTATGTTCCAGAAATGTCTAGAAACATTATTTCTATTAGCCGTCTTGTTGACGACGGTTTTCATATTTCAATAAAAGACAAACATTGCGAGTTTTATAGAGATGGGATTTTCTATTTTTCAGGAATATCACAAAATGGGATTTATGTGCTAGATGACAAAATTTCTGTTTTCGGAATTGATACCATAAGACATAAGCTAGATAATTCGACTTACTTGTGGCATTGTCGTTTAGGCCATATAAACAAAAGACGCATGCTTAAGATACATCAAGATGGGCTTATAGATTCAATTGATTTTGAATCATTGGAAACATGCGAAGCATGTTTAAAAGGTAAAATGACAAAGACACCCTTTAGCAATAAAGGTGAGCGTGTATCAGACACTCTAGGATTAATACATTCAGATGTATGCGGTCCTATGTCGGTCCAAACAAGAGGAGGATTCAGATACTTCATAAGCTTCATAGACGACCATACCCGATATGGTTATATCTACTTGATGAAGCACAAGTCGGAAGCTTTTGAGAAATTCAAATGCTTCAAGAATGAAGTAGGAAATCAATTAGGAAAGAAAATAAAGATACTTCGATCCGATCGAGGTGGCGAATATCTTTCAGATGATTTTCTGAATTATCTAACTGAATGTGGGATATGCTCACAATGGACACCTCCCTATACACCACAACACAATGGTGTATCCGAGAGGAGGAACTGTACCTTACTAGATATGGTACGATCCATGATGAGCATAGCATTACTTCCAAAGACATTTTGGGGCTATGCCTTAGAAACTGCCCTCTTCACCCTAAATCAAGTACCAACTAAATCCGCTAGTTCCACACCATATGAATTGTTCGTTGGTAGGAAACCCACATTCTCATTCATGAGAGTATGGGGTTGTTCAGCATTTGTCAAACGCGTAGCGTCATACAAACTAGATTCTAAATTTGATAAATGTTTCTTCATTGGATATCCTAGGGAAACTGTAGGGTATTACTTCTATCATCCAGATGATCAGAAAGTAATAGTATCCAAGCACGCAACCTTCTTGGAGAAAGAGTTTCTCGAAGAAACAGAAAAGGGAAGCATGATTGAACTTGATGAAGTTCAAGAAGAAGAAACACCGATTGAAACAACAAAGGCGGTTGAGGAATCCGAAGCAGTCCCATTGGATGAGACTCAAGTGCCACCTACTCATAGATCACACAGAATTTGTGAACTCCCAATTAGATATGGTTTTCTAGTGGGAGATGATGACGAGGTTCCTGTGTTAGACGACGAACCCGAAAACTATGAAGAGGCTCTTACCAGTCCAGATTCTAAAGCATGGCTCGATGCCATGGATTCTGAGATGGATTCCATGTACACCAACCAAGTGTGGACTTTAGTTGATCCACCCGAAGGGATAAAACCCATTGGGTGCAGGTGGATCTTCAAGAAGAAGACTGACATGGATGGAAAGGTTAGCACCTACAAAGCTAGGTTAGTAGCGAAAGGATATCGTCAGAAACAAGGAATTGATTATGACGAAACTTTCTCTCCTATGGCTATGTCCAAATCAATCAGAATAATGCTCGCCATTGCCGCTCACTACGATTACGAGATTTGGCAAATGGATGTGAAAACAGCTTTCCTAAACGGAAACCTGCTTGAGGATGTATATATGATGCAACCTGAAGGTTTTGTATCAAAGGATGCAAACAAGGTTTGCAAACTTCAGAGATCCATTTATGGACTCAAGCAAGCATCGAGAAGCTGGATTAAGCATTTTGACGAAACCATAAAACAATTTGGTTTCGAACAAAATTGCGAGGAAGCTTGCATTTACAAGAAAGCAAGTGGGAGCTCAGTTGCATTTCTAATATTATATGTGGACCATATATTATTAATGGGAAATGACATAGCTCTACTATAGTCGGTGAAAGTATGGTTATCAGGTAACTTATCCATGAAAGACCTTGGTGAAGCAGCTTATATACTTGGTATAAAGATCTACAGAGATAGATCAAGAAGACTGCTTGGTCTTTCACAGGCTACATACATTGAAAATGTGCTAAAGCGGTTTAGCATGCTTGAATCGAAACGAGGTAACTTACCCATGGTACATGGAGTAAAGTTAAGCAATCATCAATGTCCTAAAACCGAAGATGATAAGAAGCGCATGGCTGTAATCCCATACGCCAGCGTAATCGGTTCGATTATGTATGCTATGCTTTGCACTAGACCTGACGTAGCGTTCGCGTTAAGTATAACGAGTCGTTATCAAGGTAATCCGGGAGACGAGCACTGGAATACCGTCAAGAACATTCTTAAGTACTTGAGAAGGACTAAAGACATGTTCCTAGTGTACGGAGAAGGGGATCTGAAAATAGAAGGATTTTCAGATGCCAGTTATCTCACAAATGAGAACGATTTTAGATCCCAATCAGGATACTTGTTTATCTTGAATGGGGGCACGGTCAGTTGGAAGAGTTCCAAGCAGGGAAGCGTAGCTTTCTTTACGACCGAGTCAGAGTACATCGCTGCTGCGAAAGCAGCAAAGGAAGCGGTTTGGATTAAGAAGTTCATTACTGAACTTGGTGTGGTTCCTAACATTGTAAATCCCATTACACGGTACTGTGATAATAATGGAGCCATTGCACAAGCAAAGGAACCACGGTCTCATAATGCATCAAAGCATTACCTGAAGCGATACCACATTGTAAGAGAGATTGTGGCAAGAGGAGATGTGACAATAGAAAGAGTACCTACTGAGGACAACATTGCAGATCCGTTGACAAAGCCCTTAACCCAGAAAGTACATGATCGTCATCTTAGTTCTACTGGGATAAGTTGTAGAAACAATTGGCTATAGTCCAAGTGGGAGTATGTTGGGGTTTAGTGTCCTATAGACAATTGTTCTAGGATATAAACTTAATGTAAATGAAGTGTTCTTTATATCATTTGTTTTAAAGAGATATGGTTTCATAACTATATAAAGGCAACCTCTTTTAAGAACTAAATAAAGTCTAATAAAAGGAAATCCCTAAGTTTGTTTAAAGTGATTATAAAGTGTTCATACAAGCATGAAGTGAGACGAAACTTTATAATAAACTAACAAACTTAAAACCACCCCAAGTCAAGTAATATGTTTAGGATTGACATATCACTGCTGAGACTTGCATGTAACAATGTCTTCTGTCGAGACAGAAAGCTGATCTCACAAGCTTCAGATATGCAGATATTTGGACAGTTACATGGATCCAATGAAAGGGAGTTCATTAGGATTGGGGACCCGACTTGAGATAACAGGATGGGTAGATTCATCCTTGTCACATGTTCATCTCATTGGTATTAATAGGTATAAGTAATCCTCAGACTCAAAGGAATGTTAATTAGTGATTCTGAATTATGGAATGTGATGCTTTGATCCTGTTGTAACACGATCCATAACAGAGATGATCTGGGGTGTGAATGACAGACATTGGGTACCACATGAAGTAATTGCAGGATAATTATACATTGGATTGAGCATTTGTCACTCCCGATAAATGGGAGATACGTCCAAGGATCGCTTGTGGAAGACTTGACTCTAAATCCTTGCAAGGTGATAGCTTAAGACTTGAAATGCAGATTTCACTTAACCTATCTAATTGGAGTTAACTCGGCCTGTACAAGTAAAACGAACGTCTCACTATATGTGACTTGACATTATCCATAGTCATAAGATTCAATTCAAGGATGTAGATGATAAAGGATCGAATTATACTGTAACTAATACGGAAAGGTCAACGACAGAATCAACCTGTCTTCTCCCTTCTTGAGGGTAGCTAGGTACACCAAACAGTTTCTTTTCCAATGCCCGACTTCACCACAAAAGTGGCATTCTCCTTTGGGCTTCTTCACTTCCTTTCCCTTTGTTTCGGTGAGCATGGCCCCCTTGCCCTTCTTAGGATGGTTCGAATTGGGAGAGTTCCTTTTCCTCTTCTTTGATCCTTCAATAGCAAGGGTCGGTTGTTGTCTTCAAATTAGACTCTAGCAAGTGCACTAGAAACAAGTAATAAAGTGATAAGTGAGTATCGTCTCCACAGGGATTGTGATTCAAATCTATATTAGAAATCGTTGCTAAACAGTGTGTGTCACAACAGTGTCTTCCTTTATGGTTGATTGTTTGATGTTGGATACTAAATATTTTAGGCAGACTGATGAAACAAGAAAATGAAATAACTTTGTAAAGATTTTAAAAAATAGAACAGGCTCGACATAGCCGAACACGGTGTGCTACGTCTTACAACATTCCATGAATACAAGATAATGCCAATGAAGCCAAAGTTTCAGTTTTGAAGTGAGTTTGAGTCAACTGTCGTGTTGTAGACACAGAGTCGGAGGACCTGTGACGAAAACCTGAAAACAAGACGGTTGAAGCGGTTGATTCCGGAAGTTTTGAAAAAAAATAATAATAAGTACATAATAAGGAAAGAAAAGTTACGGCGGGTCGCTGTTGTCGATCAGATGGCTCGCGAATGCTTAGCGGCGTGGTGCGAGTGCTTAGCAGCAGCCGACGCACGTTCGACGACAGTCGGACGCCCGCTCGACAGCACGAAGCGCGCGCTCGACGTCCGAGCAATGCACGGGCCCGGCGGCGCGGAGCGCGCGCTCGTCGGCCACGGGGCGTGTGCGCCCGGCAGCGCGGAACGCGCGTTCGGCGGCCACGACGCGCGGGCACCCAACGGCACGAAACGCGCGCTCGACGGCCACGGGACATGTGCGCCCGACGGTGCGAGACGCGCTCCGGCGGCCGTTGGGCGAGCGCCCAACAACGTCGGGCGAACGCCCAACGGCAGTTGGGCGAGCGCCCAACAACGTCGGGCGAACGCCCAACGGCAGTTGGGCGTGCGCCCAACCTTTCGTTGGGCGCTCGCCCAACGCTGTTGGGCGATCGCCCAACGGAAGGTTGGGCGGCCGCCCAACATGCCTTGGGCGGCCGCCCAACCCTCTTGGGCGACGCCCGATTTTGCTCGTGCGTCGCCCATTCTTCCGGGGATCCGATTTCCTATAAAAGGCACGGATCCCCATGCATTTGAGAGAGGAGGAGTTTTTTTGGAAGGATTTTCTCACTCTAGACATTTTTAGAGAGAGAAAATTTATTTTTTGGGAAAAAACATTTTTTTCCTAAAAATTCCAAATCTCCTAAAAGTTAAAATTTTATCAAAAACATCGGGAAGCACGATTCGTGGAATCAATCGACGTCAACCGTCAATACCGAACTTAAGGTATTATCCTAGGACTAGACTCTTTTATTTTATTTAATTTATTTCCTTCTTCTATTTATTTTTATGTTATGTTTTTATTTATTTAGTTATTCATTTATTTTATCACTTTTTATTTAATTTTGGGTATTTATTTAATTTTCATCTCGTGTTGAATAAAATTGGGTTTTGTTTTGAAATAAAAAACCTCGTTTTGATATCCCAATACGAACCGTGATCCGATAAAAAGGTAGTTCGGGTATTGAAAACGTTGTAATTTTAAGTTTTTAATTTAAAGAAATTTCCAAATAATGTTTTAAAATAAAAACGTCGTTTTAGGAATTTCCGTTATTGACTATGACCCATTTTTGGTAGTTCGGAAATCCAAAACGATTGAATTAGACTTAATTTAAAGCTTTTGAATAAATCTGGAAACAATTGGAGTGCTGCTGTAATTTTTCGTTTCTGTCACTAATTTCTGTTTACCGACGGATCTTCCGTCGGTAAATCTGCTGGAATGTAAAAAAATGATGTTTTGGTCCCTGTTTCTTAACTTTTAAGCTTTTGGTCCTTTGTATATATATGTGTATTTATGTAATATATATTTTCAAACTATTTTTAGACATTTGATACATATAGTTATTTAGAATGTTTATATATCATTTTTTATTTTATTTTAAATATAAGTATATGTATATATATCTTTTCTTTTCTTTTTCCTTTACTTAAATGGTAATGAATTTTATTTTAAAATGATATTTACTTGGGTGTTTTGGGAGTGATTAATTAGTAGACATTTTGTGGATAAATGGATATTATTTTGACGTTTAAATTACATTAGGTATGTATATATATAGTTTTGGGCTATTTGGGCTATATTAGTTATTATTAGATAAAACTATTTAAGGGACAAATGATATTTTCTTATTTAGGGGTTTTATTTATTATTTTCACATATTTAAAGTAAAAATGTATTATATTTAGTATTTTCATAAATGTATTATATAGTATCTTTTCATTAACCTTTATTTCATGTTTCTTTTTGGCTAATATATATATATATATATATATATATATATATATGCCTATATTATTTTCTTTATTCTTTTGGTCATTCATGGGTCCATGTTTCAAATGGGCTTTATTTGGGAGTGAGTTTGGATTTAATATGTTTATTGTTGTAATTATGACAAGTAAAGAATCAATTGAGTGAAAAGGGGAAAATAAATCACAAAAAGGATTTTCAATTTAATTATTTAAACTAATGGATTTTTAGAGGTTCCTAATGTAAATAAATAGTGTTTTCTTGACATTTCAAATTGTTTCTCAAAACACAACGTTTTAAAACCTTAGTCCGTTCCAACGACGGATTAAGCGAACCTTGTAATTAAAATCGTTTTCATTGTGAATAATAGAGTTTTTGAATCGTTTTCTTAAATGATTTATACAAAATAAATTGACTTGTATGTTTAACCACGTTTTCTTATTAAAGGTTTTTACCTTAACATTTTCAAACACTCGAGTCGTTCCAACGGCGATTCGGGTGAACTTCATCAAACGGGGTTTTAAAAACGCACCTAAATCATTCCAACGGTGATTAAGGTGCGAATCATGTAAATAAACTCGTTTTGGGGAAATGAGTTAGTATAGAATTAACACGCAACACGACATGTAAATCACGTGGTAAATAAATCACTTCTTCCTTCCTCCCCTCTCTTTTATATGTATATTGAACTGATGTAAATGGGTGATTCTTTACTAAAGTGGCTTTTCAATAATATATGCTCAAAACGGTTTCCAAAATGAGAAAGAAAAGGTTTCAAATGAATTTTAAACTTAAAGAAGTATACGATTAGTCCGTTATCGCCTAACATGCTGAGTAGGAGGCCGGTGGTTCATAACCGGGCGATGTCGGGGTGCCTAGTAGCCTTTCTCCGGAAAGGAGCTAGCCTTCTCGGCTCGTACCTAAGTTTCCCGAACCCACACTGGTCTCCCGCAAGGGATCGGTGTTCATTTTCCCATTCGTGGGTGGCGACTCTTCCATATCTCCGAGCTCCGGTCCTGCCGAGCAGCTTGATTCCACGATTGGTTGCTTTCGGCGCCAATCACCGCTTACGTCGCCATAAGGTGTCCACCCCCCGGTCCGTCCGGGAGATTAGGCCGCGGCACCTCATCTAACAAGTGGCGACTCTGCTGGGGAAGCGAGAAATTTGATTCCGGAAGGCGTGTATTAAGCCCTTAACGGGGACGGATCGTATTATTTCTTTTCGTATGCATTCATAAGCATTATTGCAAACCTTTTGGGTAATTTCCGCGAAACCTCTAGCGAGAGTCCATTCGTCGCTCGAAAGAGGCTAGTGTAAGTTCCCCCTTACAGTAAGGCGCCAAAGGGTCCCCATCCATTCGTTAGGGGCGAATTTGTGCGGTCCTGTGAGGTCCCGCGATCAGCCGTGTCAGCATATAGTAGCCTTAGAAGTTGCCATAGGATTACCCGTTACTATTTTTTGATGTGATAAATGAATCAGTTCGTGTTTTCAAATCGCCATGATACGTGTCTAAATCCTAAAATAGATAAAGAAAATGAAACGATACGTTAATATATACTTAAACCGATGTACAAACTATCCAAAAATATCGAAACGATTCGAACTAAAGACGACTTAGTCATCTCATATGAATGAACTTGTGCGACCCGCCTGGTCCCTTTCCGTGTCCCGAAGAAGGCACATGTTCAGGAAATACGTTATGACGTAAGCACGTATTAGTACGAATCGGTTTGGTATTAAGGATAGTTATATCTCGATTCAAAAGACTATATTAACAGTAGCCGTTATTCACATTCTTTAAATAGGTTGGGATAAAGCGAGATTATGACAAAACGAAAACGAAGAACATTTCTGCTTCGAACGACCGTGTGGTAACGTGAAAAGTTTCGCAAACGTGGCCCGTCCCTTCCGAATAAAAGACGAGCTTTTACGTTATGCCTCGTGTCATTCTTAAGAGAAATGGACGTGTCCGCAGAAGTGACTAAGAAAAGAAAAGCAAAAAATGAACTAAACGACCAAAATCATTCCGAATCTACGATATATGTCAATCCCGAGAGTAGTTAAAGAAAATAAACCAATGTCGTTGAATGCGTGCCTCGAACGAGTGTATACCCCGTTTAAAATCACGAAGCCGAATTAAGCCAAACCATATAATTGCGCCATATGGACGAGACTGTGGGTTTTGACTAACGACTCGATCATTTCGACCGTTACCAAAACTGCAAGAAATATGGCCTGATGTACGTGTTTGCTTAATTCGTGCCTAAAGGAAAGAGAACGGTGATATCCTCGCTTCGAATAAGCATGCGATTCAACGAAACGTTGATTTTCTATAACCACACTAAGATGATATATCCCGTGAATTGGGAAGAACAACGAACTGTTGCTAGCCGAAAGGTTACCGTGCGCTCAAAATAAGACTCGCCGTCTTTTCACATAGCCAAAACGAGCAAACGGGTTCTTAACGCTAGAAACAAACACGTTATGCGATGAGTCTGTTCCTTAAAATAAAAAGCGCTTTCATCACTGAATAAGCATGCGCTTATGTCTCTCGATAGATCCAAAAGATCCCGTCGTAATCCAAAAATCGAGACACGAACCCACACGAATAAAAGGGAACGAATCATTGTCAATAACGAACGATTGGACTAAAAGAATAACTTGTACCACGTCTAAAAACCGAGATGCGCTCAAAGGGAGTCAAAACCCGACCTAATGCGTCTCACGAAAGGACGAAAGACGAGTTATTCCGAAAGGACAATCCAACTTGGTCGATTTCTCAGTCACTGAACGCTGATGCGTCAAAAACGAACTGTATTGTCTGATGGATGATTTACTTTTCCGCAATAATCGACGGCATCACGCGTCCCCTGGACCGCAATGTGAGCCCCGAACCAAAATCCTAGGAAAGAGACTTGGACCATCGAGTGTGTGGAGGAAAGGGTGGAAGAGAGATGTTGTGATACGTGTAATTAGACTAACGTTTGTTCTTCTTATCTTATATATCCGTAAATAAATAAACGCACACACCACGAATCATGCATATAAAATCATGCATACATACTAATGGATACCGTTCGCGCAGACGTCATCATTAAGCGATTGTGGTACCGAGAGAGCAGTCGGCTAGTTAGGCAGTTTGACCAATTACAGATTGACAGTTCTGAATCGGCAGTTGTGGCTTCGGAATCATCTTCGTCCAAGTATACTCAGTCTTCAGCCAGTATGTCTGCGATCGACGAAAAAGTGGCCGGATTGGAAAACTCTGTGAACAACATTAATGAGCAGTTAGCGGTGATAGCGGCCTAGATAGCTAAGCTGGCCATGAAGGATGACAAGAGTGGCAGTAAGCACGCTGAGAATGAGGTGAACGATGGACCTCACTTTGGGAATGAGGATGACTATCAGGATTATATCCGGAAGCAGCTTGAGAAAGAGAAAGCTAAGGAAGAGGAGTGGAAGCAACACATCACTCAGGAGGTGCAGGATCTACGTGGGGGAAGTTCCGGAAGTCAGGACTTTTATAACTTGAAGAATTGTTTATCGGCAACGGCTTTGCCTTTGAAATTCCGGCTCCCTGACATGAAAAAGTTCGATGGAACTGGGGATCCCACTGCCCACATGAATCAGTATGTCGCTGTAATGAAGCACACGATCCTGACTGAGGATCAAGTCCTGGGGCTGTTTAACACCTATCTTGAGGGGGCTGCCCTCACATGGTTTCATGCATTGCCGATGGTGACGAAGAGGGATTGGAAAGAGTTAGCGAAGTCATTCATCGCTCAGTATAGCTTCAACACCATGCTTGAGGTCACTTTGAAGGAGCTTGAGAACACTAAGCAGCAGACTGGGGAGTCATTTTCCAATTTTGTAAGGAGATGGAGGGCCAAGGCCGCGGTTATGAAACAAAAGCCGCTTGAGCATGATCAGATCCGAATGGCAGTCGGTAACACATTGCCGTATATTAAGAATGAGTTGCGGTATATGCCTTTTACCGATTTCAATCAGATGTATAGCTGTGCCTTGACCGTGGAGGGGGATGGAGAACCAAAGAAAGCCTATACCAAGTGGACGAAGTCTGGGTATAGTGCCGGAGGGCCGAGTGCGAGTGCAGAATCTGCAGCAGTGAAAGTGCTTGATCTTAATGCTATCGAAAAAAGGCGGTTCGCCAAATTTGATCAGACTTACGCAAAGGTTTTCGAACGTTTGCAGAAGAAAGGACTATTGAAAGCCCTTACCCCTTATAACAAGGCTCCCCCCACTCCGCAGATACAGGCTAGAGGGTATTGCGAGTTCCACAGCAGTTATGGGCATACTATTGAGAACTGTGAGAGGTTGAAGCATGAGATCCAAGATTTGATCGAGGAAAAGAAGATAGCTGATCCTTCGTCAGCGAACCCTTCCACTAGGCGTAATCCATTGCCTAATCATAGGGTGAGCATGATCGGATTCGGTCTGAAAGAAAGTGTAGTGATGAAATCCTTCGAGGAAAATGAAGAGGAGTTGTTGGACTCCGAGGAAAAGAGCAATGTAGGAAATGGTCTATATATGTCCTTCCTTGGCGAAGAACCGGAAGGCGAACCGATGGATGAAGGGTTGGACGGTGGAGCACCGTATGATGAAGATAATGCTGAAGAGACCGGGGAAGGGTCGTCTCGAACTATTGTGCCTAATTTGGGTCTGTTTAGTGGAGGGGGAAATCCCGAGGTGCACTTGCGTGAATATATGCGCGATATGTTTGTTGAATCCTTCGGGGTGGATGAGATTGCTCAGTGGTTCCACCATTCGCTGATAGGCGAGCCTTTGGGGTGGTTTCACTCATTACCCGACTCTTGCAAGTATGATTGGGATCAATTGTCAGATCTATTTCTAGAAAAGTATCAAAGAGCTGAGGACAGGACTGCAGAGCGCTTCGCGATGCAGATCGGACCTATCAAGCGTCCGCTACCGAGGGTTAGTAAGTATAATGGCAACAAAGATCCGATGGAACACCTTCATTTCTACTTGTCGGCCATGGCGCCCTTGGGTTTTAAGGAAGAAGAGATCACCAGCTTGTTCTGTAATTCATTGATGGGTGAGCCGTTGATGTGGTATATGTCACTTCCGATGTATGTTAAGACCGATTGGGCGGTAATGACGAAGAGGTTTATCAAAGAGTATACGGTATGGATGTTGGAGGATCAAACCCCGGACTCCCCCTCTTATGAAACGCCCGAGGCGGTGTTGGCAATGCCTAGGTATGGTGGATACCAGGATCCTGGTGAGCATGCGAAGTTATTCCGCAACCACATGTATGACATCGGGTTCCCGCAATGTGAATTACATGAACATTTCCCGGAAACCCTAATGGGAGAATCCTTGTTGTGGCACCAGGGCCTATCAGAAGAAGAAATGGGTCATTGGATACCTCTTAGGAATGCTTTTGTGGCGAGATATGAGATGTATGTTCCATGGATGGGATCCCTGGAAGATCTGGATAGGATCAGGCAATTCCCCGAGGAACCATTCGTGGATTATGCTAGGAGGTGGAGGCACCGGTATGAGCAGTGTCACGAAACAATGAGTGATAAGGTGCAGCTTATGTGCATACAGAGAGGAGCTATTCCACTGGCAGCAAGGAGAATGAGTAGAGTGTCCCTCCGGGATTATGATGATCTGATAGGCTGGGCATTGTATGGATCGGCGGATCCTTTTTATTTGAATCCGAACGTTCCTCACGTTATGGATCTAATGATTGTAGACATTTGGGAAAGTTCATCGGACGAGGAAGATGCTAATCGGCGGATTCCTATCAATATTTGAGATGAATCTGATGAAGAACCGGAAATTGCTGTCATGACAAGATCAGGTCGAGTGGCCGAAGGAAAGGCACATGTGGTTGAGACTGAGATAGGGGAAGGATCGGCTCCCAAGCCAGATGACCAAGTCCTCGAGCAGTTGAAGAAAACACAAGCTAAGTCTACAGTGTGGGAAGTCCTATGCCATTCCAAATACCATCGTGAAAATCTGATGAAAGAGCTGCAGAATTTGGTTATTTCTACCGATACGGAGCCGGCAGCGTTGGTAGGGGCGATTATGGCCCGGAAGAAAACCAAAATCACATTTACTGACGAGGATCTCCCAGAAGAGGGGAAGGCTCACAACAAGCCTTTATACATCCGAGCTGAAATTAACGGGAAGAAAACTACCTGTGTGATGGTCGATGATGGATCGGCCATTAATGTTTGCCTGCTGAAACTCTTATCTAAGTTGGGAGTAGAAAGAGGGGACCTGACGGCCTCGGAAACTGTGATCAGGGCTTATGATGATAGCCGTAGGCATATTGAAGGAGTCTTTAAGGCCAAGTTGAAAGTGGGGCCGCATAAAGAAGAAACTGAGTTCACGGTGCTGGATATCCCGGTAACCTTTGCTGTATTGTTGGGACGCCCATGGTTCCACAAGTTGGGAGGTGTGCCCTCCACGCTCCGTCAGATGATCAAGTTCCCCTTCGGGGAGGAGATAGTGACAATTAGAGCTGAGAAATTGAGCTCGGTGGCAGCATTGGGAATTGAGCCTCAGCTTTTCTCCGGATTCCAAGTTTCTGGGATTTACGAGTCTAGTATGACCACCGATGTGGTGAAGATGATGAAGGGGGGTTTCATCCCCGGTATGGGTTTGGGAGCACACCATCAAGGGTTGCCAGAATTTTCGGACTTCAAGAGTCAGAAAACCCGGAGGGGTTTAGGATATGAGCAGGGAAGTCCGTCCAACACAAGTAGTGAAGGAAAGGTGGGCCTAAGGAAGTATTTCGTGAATGAGGGGCATGGAAAGGTTTATTCAGGGACCCCCGAGTCATGGACTAGCACCGAAGGAAAGATTCTGCCAGGTTTTGAGATCTTCAATGATGTGACTGACTGGGGCAAAGGAAAGGCAAGTTGCTTCGTCGAGGAGATTATGATGTTAGATTTGAATGCCGAGGAGCAGGTCGTTACTATTGAGGCCACTGTGGGAGCGGTGGACGAGCCCAGTACCTCCAAAGTTTATGAGAAACCCGAGAACCCTGATGATGGAAATTGTATTACTGCTTTATTTGAATCTGATGATGTACTCGCCAACACTATCAATGAAATGAATTCCGATTTTGCTTACTTGCTTGATGTTGATCGTGATCATTCCATGCATTCTCATTCATATAACATGCCTACATTTGAAATCAATATAATAGAAATGTCAACTTTCAATCTTGGCACGGATGAAAATCCTAAACTTATACAAATTGCTCAAGAATTAACTATTGAAGAGAGGAAAGAATTTGAGAGAATAATTAAAAAATACGAAATAGTGTTTGCTTGGACGTACGAAGACATGCCAGGAATCGATCAATAAATCGTAACTCACCGTATTCCGACATACCCCGATGCTAAGCCCGTGAAACAGAAACTCCGACGCATGAGACCGGAATGGGCAGATAAGATCAGAGAAGAAGTGAAGAAGCAGTTAGAAGCAGGGTTCATCGAAGTAATAGACTATCCCCCTTAGGTCGCAAATGTAGTGCCCATCGCGAAGAAGGACGGCAAAGTGAGAATGTGCGTCGATTATAGAGATCTTAATAAAGCATGCCCAAAAGATGAGTTCGCATTGCCTCATATTGACGTATTGATCGATACTGCAGCATCGAGCGTCTTACACACGAATGTGGACGGTTTCATGGGCTACATACAAGTTCAAATGGCCGAGAAACACAAAGCAAAAACCTCGTTCACAACTGAGTGGGGAACATACTGCTTCAGGGTGATGCCGTTTGGTTTGAAGAATGCCGGGGCAACTTACCAGCGAATGGCTACAGCACTATTCCAGGATATGATACACAAGGAGGTAGAAGTTTATTTCGCTGCACTCGAGAAGTTCTTGGCCCGAATTGCCGAATTCAAGCTGAGGTTGAACCCGAAGAAGTGCTTCTTCGGCGTTTCATCGGGGAAAATCTTAGGCTATATAATCGGAAACAAGGGAATTGAGGTAGATCCCGACAAAGTGAAGGCCATACGAGAAATGCCGGTACCAAAGAATGAAAAAGAAGTGAGAGGGTTTCTGGGACAGGTTCATTATATCAGCCGGTTCATAGCAAGACTCACTGCAATCTGCGAGCCGATCTTTAAGTTGCTACGGAAAGATCAACCCACGATTTGGAATGATAAGTGTCAGCAGGCCTTAGAGAAGGTCCGGGATTACTTGTCTAATCCGCCAATTCTGAGACCGCCTAAACTGGGAAAACCGCTGCTCCTCTATGTGGCAATCGAGGAGCGATCCATTGGGGCAATGCTGGCCCAGGAAGGGGACACGGGCGTGGAGCACGCGGTATATTATCTGAGTAAGAAGTTCCTGGAGTACGAGCTTAAGTATAACATGATCGAAAAGACGTGCGTAGCAGTAGTATGGCTAACAAAGAAACTACGACACTATTTTCAATCTTACAAAGTGATCATTATTTCCCGGATGGACCCCGTGAAGTATCTGTACCGAACTCCGTCTCTAACAGGGAAGCTAGCCCGATGGTTGTTGCTTTTGTCCGAGTTTGATATTGAATACGTAACGAAGAAGGTTATCAAGGGGAGGGCCGTAGCAGAATTTCTGGCCAACCAACCCCTGAGCGCAGAAGAAGAAGAGATAAACTATGATTTCCCCGATGAGCACTTGAACGCAATAGAAGTTATACCATGGAAAATGTTCTTTGATGGAGCAGTTAATTCGAATGGAGCCGGAGTAGGGGTATTACTTATCTCACCAGAGGGAGAAAGGATCCCGATGGCAAAGAAGCTATCCTTCCCTCTCACTAACAATATGGCCGAATATGAAGCGTGCATCTATGGGTTGGAGTCATTAGCAGCACTGGGAGCATCATATGTTGAAATTTGGGGCGACTCAAAACTGATTATCGAACAAGCGCAGGGAAACTGGGAAGTGAGGGAAGAAAGGTTGCTTCCATACCTAGACCAGCTAGAAGGGTTGGCACAAAGATTCAAGGAATGTCGTTTTTATCATATCCCTCGAGCACAGAACCGGGCTACGGACGCTTTGGCCACTTTAGTGTCAGTTTGGGACAACCCCCGGAACCTTGCCTCGAAACCGTTGGTATTGAGGAGATCTCACAAACCATGCTACGAAGACGTAATGCTGTTAGGGGAAGATGAAAAGCCGTGGTATTTCGATATCGTGAACTTTATGAAAAGTGGAACATACCCGGCAGAGTCAGAACTTAGGGATCAAGCTGTGATTAGAAGGTTAGCTCAGCAGTTCGTCATCCACAACGACTTGCTTTACAAAAGGCACATCGATGGGTTACAACTGAGATGCTTGGATGCGGGAGAAGCCCGCGAGGCAATGGAATCAGTACACTCGGGAATTTGTGGGGCCCATATGGTAGGAGTGGTGTTAGCAAAGAAAATCATAAGGCAAGGCTTCTACTGGCTCACCATGGAAAGAGATTGTAACGAATATGCGAAGAAATGTCACGATTGTCAAATCCATGGGGATTATAGTCATCTACCGGCCATGGAATTGCATGTGTTGGCACCTATTTGGCCATTTGCGGCTTGGGGCATTGATATCATCGGGGAGGTAAGGCCTAATGCTTCGAATGGGCACAAATTTATTGCAGTCGCCATTGATTACTTCAGCAAGTGGGTAGAGGCAGAGTCGTTTGGCAAGTTGGGGTCTAAACAGAGGAGGAAGTTTATCGAAAAACACTTAATCACCAGATTCGGAGTGCCTCATCACATAATCACAGATAATGGGGTCTAGTTTCAAGGAGAAGTAAGAAGTCTCTTCCGAGAATATGGCATTGAACATCACAGATCTTCTCCGTACCGTCCACAAGCTAATGGGGCAGTAGAAGCAGCTAATAAGAATCTTAAGAGGATTCTCGTAAAAACGGTGGAATCACATCGGAATTGGCATGAGCAGCTCCCACTCGCATTATGGGCTTATCGCACGACAGTCAGAACCTCGACTGGGGCGACACTATTCTCCTTGGTATACGGAACAGAAGCAGTCCTCCCGATTGAGATCGAAAAGCGATCGTTGAGAATCGCAGTGGAAGCAGAGATTCCCGAGACGGAATGGGTGAAGAAGCGATATGAGCAGTTGGCTTTGGTTGACGAGAAAAGGATGGAAGCCCTTTACCATGTACAGTTATATCAAAGAAGGATGGCTCGAGCTTTCAATAAAAAGATGAAGACCAGTCCTATCAAAGAAGGAGATTTGGTGCTGAAACAGATTTGTGTGACGCACACCGACCCTAGGGGCAAGTTTAAACCTAACTGGGAAGGGCCATTCGTCGTGAAGAAGATACTAAGCAAAGGAGCGGTGAAGTTAACTACCATGGACAGCATGGAATTCTCCGAACCTACCAACCTGGATAGGCTTAAGAAATACTTTTCATAAGAAAAAAAAAAGAAAGAAAAATTCCCGATAGGTTGAAAACCCGCAAAGGGCGGCCTATGCAACAATAAGGGACATCCCAGTGGGTGAAAACCCGAAAGGGCACTCATTTGAAAATTCCGGGATAGTAAAAGGAGAGGAGAAAAATCACCGGGATCCGAAAACCGAAAGGCGGGTCCTGGTAACAATAGTTATAACTTGAGCAATTACAAAAACAATGTATAAGAGGCTAAGTATTTCTGTTGTTTGTAAATAAATAAAAGCATGAATATATTTGACGAGAATGATTGGAATCATCATAATCTACTGAATGCATGGTAATATGAATCATGAGTTATACATTTCCTACCTTACTTTTCACAATAAAAAAAAGCCTACCTGCTATCCACCCCACTCCCTATACATCAGCTATACATCGGGGTAACTCTAATGAAAACTACAAAGCAATACATAATAAGCCTAATATGGAGGGAAGTCCCAGTAGGCCTCAAACCCCCTCAAATGCGATGCCCGCTCCGTAGATAAGGTCTCCTCGGTAACTCGGAGCCTCTCCTCAGCAACTCGTGCTCTCTCCTCGGCAGCGAGGCGTCCTGTGGTCTCAACATGCACCCTCTCCTTGGCAGCGAGGCGTCCAATCGTCTCATCACGCGCCCTCTCCTCAACGACAAGACGTCCAGCAGTCTCTCTCCGCATCACCCCCGACCAATGGTCGTTCCGCTCTTGGTATACCTGGCCAACCCTGGCGTCGGCCTCCAGCACCGACTCACTCCATCTCCGCTCATGGGCGTGAAGATCGCTCTAAAAAAAAGAAAAAAAAGAAGAAAAACAGATAAGAAGCAGCATAGGCAAGAACAGAAATCATACATACATGCATGCATTCCACTACACTAAAATAAAGTAAGGATACATACCAGGTGATCGGCACAGCGCAAGCTGAGGCGGACTCGGAGGTAACCAGATAGTCCCACATAATCTGTACAAGTCTCTCTCGTAGTCTGTGAAGCGTCGGAAGGGTCAAATGGCACCCTCGACGTGAAGATGGGAGGAGCCATCTCGACACCCGCATAGGCTGCCCCGGACTCATCATAACAAACGGTGGTGAAATCTCTCCCATAGTCCGGAACGGGCACACCGAAGGAGGACCTCTCCGGTCGGGCAGCACTAGAGGACTCGCCGACATAGTAGGGTGGCTCGCCCACAGATGTCTGAGCTCGAGTGTCGTCAAAGAAGTCCGACAGATGAGCGCTCCTCTAGGACCCCTCCTGCAAATAAAAACACAATAAATACCGCTAACCATCTCATGAATAAAGGTAAATAGGCTGAACCACTCACCGGGACCTCCTCCTGACCGAAGACTGCCGCGATAGCCTCCCGCGGAAATACGTCTGCCACGGGATCCACCTCCATCGTCGCCGCTGGGGCATCCCTCGCGCTCAACAGAGTCGATAGGTAAAGATCACGGCCCCCGGTATGAACCCACACCTCTCTACCGACGAACTGGCGGGTCAAGTCCTGACGGATGACCGACAAGGGCATGGTCCGCACCGCGAACATGGAAATGGGAATCTCGCCTGGTGACCAGTGTGCGTCCCTAATCCCGGTGATGCCCCGGTCGCCCAAATACCAAGCCCGCACGCAGGGGCCGGTGAGCACGCACTGCTGCTCCTGGATCAAAGTCACGTACATGTAGTCGGGACCAAAGTCAAGGTCGTCCCACCTAAACTTGATCTAAAAAAAAACACAAAGAGAAAGTCAGATCCGATCAAACAAGAATCTAGCACGACTAGAAGATATCTACCTGTCCCAGGGTCCGCGAGTCAATCCAGTCTAGGAGCCGCACCACCGTCCGTCTCTTCTCTGCGCCTAGGTCAAACTCTCTCCACCGAGTCATGAGAGGGAGCCTCGGTACTCGTGGTCAAGGCCGAGACTGGCTAGGAAGAATCTGCCTCTCGTACGCCCAAACCTGCGGTAAAAACAAGGGTTATGAACGTAAAAGCGCGAAGAAGATAAAATGGGCGAGTCAAGGATGCGTCACGTACCAGTAGGGCAAATGTGTAACCACCGAAGTCCTTGCGCTTCCGGCAAGTCAAATCCAAAAACTTATATAAGAAGGCTAGGCCCGCTCCCGCCCAATCATAAGACGCTGCCGCATCCAAATCACTGAGAGCCTGAATAAGACCAGCATGTACCTTCCCGCTCTTGGTGCGGAAAATCGTCTCACTCAAAGTGTACACTAGGAAGCTACGGACAGCCAAGTCAGAGTCATCCGTCTCACAAAAATCTCTGCGACTCAAGAGGCTCGCGGTAGAAATGAACTTCGCTGGAGAGGATTTGGCACCTGGGTAAACTCCTGGCCCAATCAAAGCGGGTAGCCTAGCGCGGTCGACCCGCGGACGTATCATGTCAAAGCAGAAGGGAACTGGAGTGCTACTCCCCCGCAACCCTGTCAGTAAAGAGAAATCTCGGGGCGAGATGGTCATCTCCCCGAAAGAAAGGTGGAAGGTATGGGTCGAGTCAACCCACCTCTCGCATAGGGCCCGCAGGCCAAAGCGATCGCACACCCCATTGGTGCGGGGCAGCGCTGAAATAAAGGGCTCAAAGCCCAACTCACGCACACGGGCTCTCGCCGCGGCGCCTAACATAGAATACCACACGTGGATCTCGGCCGTGGTCCCGGAAATCTCGAGGAACTAGAAAGAACAATACAGGAAAGTTTAAATATGGTTCCTAAGCTTGCATTTGATGAAAACACGTTAAGACTAGTTATTCTTTCGGTCAGAATCTAACCTAGAGACGTCTGGTCAATTTGGACCAATTTTCTGTAAAATCTCTCCTTAGGGTCATTTATGTAGGATTTAGTTAATTCTTTATTCGTTAATCCACTCTCGTCCGCACTGACAAGGAGCATTGGTCAAGTTTTTACTATTCGCGTGCATTAGTTAAGTTTTTACTATTCACGTGCATTAGTTAGGTTTTTACTATTCACGTGCATTAGTTAAGGTTTTTACTATTCACGTGCACTATTCACGTTTTCGTTATCCACGTGCACTATTCACGTTCATTATTCATGTTACTTTTACTGTTAGCATGCATAAAGTCGTAGTTTTACTATTCACAATGCATATAGCGCACATTCTTACACAAAAGTAAACAAGTGTTACTTGTAAGTAAAGAAATTCATATTTTCTAACTAGAGTCCTCTAATGCAATCTAAAGGTTAGCATGCAAATCATGTTCGGATAAGGATACTAAAGCCTAGAATTTGAACCAAATAACGAAAAAGTGAGAAAGTACTTACCTCGTTACAGCGTGTCCGGCTCAGATGCGTCGTAGGGTCGTGGAAAGGGTCCACTCTAGCAAGGTTCACGTAAACCTCCTCCATGCCTCTCGTGCCATCGCATTCATCCAAATCCATCCCGAGAATAATCCAAATCAAAATCTAGAGAGAGAGAAGAAAGAGAAGGTGTGGGGTTGAAATGGAACCCCACCACCTTATATAGGAAAGAGGAATGACATTCCCGTAAATAGCGAAAAAGTACGATGTGACATAAAGGTAAAAAGTAAATAATTGATTACCAGGTACACAGACCTCAGATTTGCAGTCCGTTTCAGCCTGCGCTTCTCCCAGACAGTGGCCAATACTGTCAAGATAAGAACTCCCGACGATAGCCAATTTTTACAAGACAGTGGCACCAGTCAAAATACAGACGACAGTCAACAGAAAATAATCGACAATGTGAATCATTCCGAACCAAAAAGACATTCCTACCAAACCATTCGAACCTCCAGGACACTAGCTCCAGTGAGAAAATACAGACAACGGTGTTTTAAAAGAATTCAGAATCGTTAGAAAGAACCTTTTTGCCCTTGAGCCACCTTACCTACGGTTCACGACCGAGGTAGCTTTTTTTACGGTTCACGACCGAGGTAGCTTTTTAGCCATCTTACCTACGATTCACGACCGATGTAGCTTTTTAGCCATCTTACCTACGGTTCACGACCGAGGTAGCTTTTTAGCCATCTTACCTACGGTTCACGACCGAGGTAGCTTTTTAGCCATCTTACCTACGGTTCACGACCGAGGTAGCTTTTTAGCCATCTGACCTACGGTCCACGACCGAGGTTGCTTTCGAGCCAATTTTACCCACAGTCAACGTACGCTAGGGTCCGTAAGAAGAACATCCGCCGGCAGCCGATTCAGAGGCAGGGACGGAAAGAATCGAGAACGACGCCCGAACGCACAGCGCGAAGGTCAGGTATTCTTCCTCCTACTCTTTACGTGTCTTTTACTTTTATATGTTTTACATTGCATGTGTTGCGTTAGCAAAAAACGTTTTCAAAACACACACATCACTGTCAAAATAGGAAAGTAGGGGCAACTGTAGACACCGAGTCGGAGGACCCGCGCTCAATGGCCACGGGACGTGCGCGCCCCGGCGGCCGTTGGGCGAGCGCCCAACAACGTCGGGCGAACGCCCAACGGCAGTTGGGCGCGCGCCCAACCTTTCGTTGGGCGATCGCCCAACAATTGTTGGGTGGCCGCCTAACAATGTTGGGCGGCCGCCCAACTATTGTTGGGCGATCGCCCAACAATGTTGGGCGATAGCCCAACGGAAGGTTGGGCGGCCGTCCAACATGCCTTGGGCGGCCGCCCAACCCTCTTGGGCGACGCCTGATTTTGCTCGGGCGTCGCCCATTCTTCCGGGGATCCGATTTCCTATAAAAGGCACGGATCCCCATGCATTTGAGAGAGGAGGAGTTTTTTTGGAAGGATTTTCTCACTCTAGACATTTATAGAGAGAGAAAATTTATTTTTTGGGAAAAAACATTTTTTTTCCTAAAAATTCCAAATCTCCTAAAAGTTAAAATTTTATCAAAAACATCGGGAAGCACGATTCGTGGAATCAATCGACGTCAACCGTCAATACCGAACTTAAGGTATTATCCGAGGACTAGACTCTTTTATTTTTTTTAATTTATTTCCTTCTTCTATTTATTTTTATGTTATGTTTTTATTTATTTAGTTATTCATTTATTTTATCACTTTTTATTTAATTTTGGGTATTTATTTAATTTTCATCTCGTGTTGAATAAAATTGGGTTTTGTTTTGAAATAAAAAACCTCGTTTTGATATCCCAATACGAACCGTGATCCGATAAAAAGATAGTTCGGGTATTTAAAACGTTGTAATTATAAGTTTTTAATTTAAAGAAATTTCCAAATAATGTTTTAAAATAAAAACGTCGTTTTAGGAACTTCCGTTATTGACTATGACCCATTTTTGGTAGTTCGGAAATCCAAAACGATTGAATTAGACTTAATTTAAAGCTTTTGAATAAATCTGGAAACAATTGGAGTGCTGCTGTAATTTTCCGTTTCTGTCACTAATTTCTGTTTACCGACGGAATTTCCGTCGGTAAATCTGCTGGAATGGAAAAAATGCTGTTTTGGTCCCTGTTTCTTAACTTTTAAGCTTTTGGTCCTTTGTATATATATGTGTATTTATGTAATATATATTTTCAAACTATTTTTAGACATTTGATACATATAGTTATTTAGAATGTTTATATATCATTTTTTATTTTTTTTTAAATATAAGTATATGTATATATATCTTTTCTTTTCTTTTTCCTTTACTTAAATGGTAATGAATTTTATTTTAAAATGATATTTACTTGGGTGTTTTGGGAGTGATTAATTAGTAGACATTTTGTGGATAAATGGATATTATTTTGACGTTTAAATTACATTAGGTATGTATATATATAGTTTTGGGCTATTTGGGCTATATTAGTTATTATTAGATAAAAATATTTAAGGGACAAATGATATTTTCTTATTTAGGGGTTTTATTTATTATTTTCACATATTTAAAGTAAAAATGTATTATATTTAGTATTTTCATATATGTATTATATAGTATCTTTTCATTAACCTTTATTTCATGTTTCTTTTTGGCTAAAATATATATATATATATATATATATATATATATATATATATATATATATATGCCTATATTATTTTCTTTATTCTTTTGGTCATTCATGGGTCCATGTTTCAAATGGGCTTTATTTGGGAGTGAGTTTGGATTTAATATGTTTATTGTTGTAATTATGACAAGTAAAGAATCAATTGAGTGAAAAGGGGAAAATAAATCACAAAAAGGATTTTCAATTTAATTATTTAAACTAATGGATTTTTAGAGGTTCCTAATGTAAATAAATAGTGTTTTCTTGACATTTCAAATTGTTTCTCAAAACACAACGTTTTAAAACCTTAGTCCGTTCCAACGACGGATTAAGCGAACCTTGTAATTAAAATCGTTTTCATTGTGAATAATAGAGTTTTTGAATCGTTTTCTTAAATGATTTATACAAAATAAATTGACTTGTATGTTTAACCACGTTTTCTTATTAAAGGTTTTTACCTTAACATTTTCAAACACTCGAGTCGTTCCAACGGCGATTCGGGTGAACTTCATCAAACGGGGTTTTAAAAACGCACCTAAATCATTCCAACAGTGATTAAGGTGCGAATCATGTAAATAAACTCGTTTTGGGGAAATGAGTTAGTATAGAATTAACACGCAACACGACATGTAAATCACGTGGTAAATAAATCACTTCTTCCTTCCTCCCCTCTCTTTTATATGTATATTGAACTGATGTAAATGGGTGATTCTTTACTAAAGTGGCTTTTCAATAATATATGCTCAAAACGGTTTCCAAAATGAGAAAGAAAAGGTTTCAAATGAATTTTAAACTTAAAGAAGTATACGATTAGTCCGTTATCGCCTAACATGCTGAGTAGGAGGCCGGTGGTTCATAACCGGGCGATGTCGGGGTGCCTAGTAGCCTTTCTCCGGAAAGGAGCTAGCCTTCTTGGCTCGTACCTAAGTTTCCCGAACCCACACTGGTCTCCCGCAAGGGATCGGTGTTCATTTTCCCATTCGTGGGTGGCGACTCTTCCATATCTCCGAGCTCCGGTCCTGCCGAGCAGCTTGATTCCACGATTGGTTGCTTTCGGCGCCAATCACCGCTTACGTCGCCATAAGGTGTCCACCCCCCGGTCCGTCCGGGAGATTAGGCCGCGGCACCTCGTCTAACAAGTGGCGACTCTGCTGGGGAAGCGATAAATTTGATTCCGGAAGGCGTGTATTAAGCCCTTAACGGGGACGGATCGTATTATTTCTTTTCGTATGCATTCATAAGCATTATTGCAAACCTTTTGGGTAATTTCCGCGAAACCTCTAGCGAGAGTCCATTCGTCGCTCGAAAGAGGCTAGTGTAAGTTCCCCCTTACAGTAAGGCGCCAAAGGGTCCCCATCCATTCGTTAGGGGCGAATTTGTGCGGTCCTGTGAGGTCCCGCGATGATAGAAGTAATACCCTACAGTTTCCCTAGGAATGAAGAAACATTTATCAAATTTAGAATCTAGTTTGTATGACGCTACGCGTTTGACAAATGCTGAACAACCCCATACTCTCATGAATGAGAATGTGGGTTTCCTACCAACGAACAATTCATATGGTGTGGAACTAGCGGATTTAGTTGGTACTCGATTTAGGGTGAAGAGGGCAGTTTCTAAGGCATAGCCCCAAAATGTCTTTGGAAGTAATGCTATGCTCATCATGGATCGTACCATATCTAGTAAGGTACAGTTCCTCCTCTCGGATACACCATTGTGTTGTGGTGTATAGGGAGGTGTCCATTGTGATCATATCCCACATTCAGTTAGATAATTCAGAAAATCATCTGAAAGATATTCGCCACCTCGATCGGATCGAAGTATCTTTATTTTCTTTCCTAATTGATTTCCTACTTCATTCTTGAAGCATTTGAATTTCTCAAAAGCTTCCGACTTGTGCTTCATCAAGTAGATATAACCATATCGGGTATGGTCGTCTATGAAGCTTATGAAGTATCTGAATCCTTCTCTTGTTTGGACCGACATAGGACCGCATACATCTGAATGTATTAATCCTAGAGTGTCTGATACACGCTCACCTTTATTGCTAAAGGGTGTCTTTGTCATTTTACCTTTTAAACATGCTTCGCATGTTTCCAATGATTCAGAATCAATTGAATCTATAAGCCCATCTTGATGTATCTTAAGCATGCGTCTTTTGTTTATATGGCCTAAACGACAATGCCACAAGTAAGTCGAATTATCTAGCTTATGTCTTATGGTATCAATTGCGAAAACAGAAATTTTGTCATCTAGCACATAAATCCCATTTTGTGATATTCCTGAAAAATAGAAAATCCCATCTTTATAAAACTCGCAATGTTTGTCTTTTATTGAAATATGAAAACCTTCGTCAACAAGACGGCTAATAGAAATAATGTTTCTAGACATTTCTGGAACATACAAACAGTTCCCTAATTTTATTACAAGCCCAGAGGGCAAACTCAAAGCATAATCTCCAACAGCGAGGGCGACAAATCTTGCTCCATTTCCTACTCGCAAATCTCATGCTTCCTTTCTTCAATTCCTTAGTCCGTCTGAGTCCCTGAATATTCATACAAATATGAGATCCACATCTGGTATCTAATACCCAAGATTCAAACTGTGAAATTGTATTTATTTCAATATAAAACATACCAGATGTTGAAGTCCCGGCTTCTCCCTTCTTGAGGGTAGCTAGGTACACAAAACAGTTTCTTTTCCAATGCCCGTCTTCACCATAAAAGTGGCATTCTCCTTTGGGCTTCTTCACTTCCTTTCCCTTTGTTTCGGTGAGCATGGCCCCCTTGCCCTTCTTAGGATGGTTCGGATTGGGAGAGTTCCTTTTCCTCTTCTTTGATCCTTCAATAGCAAGGGTCGGTTGTTGTCTTCAAATTAGACTTTAGCAAGTGCACTAGAAACAAGTAATAAAGTGATAAGTGAGTATCGTCTCCACAGGGATTGTGATTCAAATCTATATTAGAAATCGTTGCTAAACAGTGTGTGTCACAACAGTGTCTTCCTTTATGGTTGATTGTTTGATGTTGGATACTAAGTATTTTAGGCAGATTGATGAAACAAGAAAATGAAATAACTTTGTAAAGATTTTAGAAAATAGAACAGGCTCGACATAGCCGAACACGGTGTGCTACGTCTTACAACATTCCATGAATACAAGATAATGCCAATGAAGCCAAAGTTTCAGTTTTGAAGTGAGTTTGAGTCAACTGTCGTGTGTTCTCAAACTCCTAAGATTTACTAACACCTTTAGCGTCCTAAAGATACGTTCTTTCTAGCATTAAGAACAAAACTGCATTTCTAGATGAGAAAACCCTTGACACAACCTTCTAACTTGTCAGCTTCGAAGTTGGGAGATCAATAGAGATATCAGTGAAGATGAAAGCAGTGCCTTATCATTCATCTAACACATACATACATGCTTGAGCAAGAAAGTTAAACCCTCATTGACCACAACATTGGCAAAATACTAAATATTCATAAAAACATTGTAACACTTACATCACCGGGCCGGCCAGGCCGTGCCCGTTCAAAAGGACTACTCACTCATATCGAGCAGTGAGCAGAAGAGGATTCTTGATACAGCTTGAGAATCCATGGGAGTTCTCTTCTTTTTTTCTATTCTATCTTTCTTCAAAAAATACTAAAAGAAATCCCATTTTTAAACTAATCTCTGCTTTACCTATTTAAAGGGAAAGACAGAGCCAAAATAGGTACAACATTTGCGTACCTTTTCTACAAAATAAGTCAACTACCAACTACAATTAAAATAAACTAAAATGATTAACTTTAGATTAACCCTTGAACACTCAAGGGGGTGAAACTTCAAGTCATCTTGCTTCTTTAGGCAATCCCATCGCCACACACTTTCACCTGCCGCTCTGCCGCTTTCCCTGCCACTGTCACCATGATCTGTCGCTGTCCGTCATTGGAAAAATCCGGCGTTTGACCGCTGGATACAAGTAAAGCTCCACTCCTCTTGGCTTTAGCAAAACAAGCTGTTTCCAGCGAGTTTAGCATTTCTCTTTGCTTATCTGCACAAGGACAGTAATTAGTCCTTATTTCTTACCAAATGACATAATAACACACCCAATTCCCTTATAAATACTATTTTAAACTAAGTCAATTTCATGCCTAACAAATACCCCCAAATTGAACCTTTGCTTGTCTTCAAGCAACAAATTGTAAGAAGGAATCAGAAAAAGAAAGTTAGGAATGAAATTAGTTTCAAGGAACGAGACAGAAGAAAACAAAAACACAGAACGCTTGGCATAAAGAGGAATTGAACAGATGCATGCTAAGGTTTCATCGAAGAGCTAAAACTCGTTTTAGAAATCGTGCCCTTTTTGCTCAAGAAATTCCTTAAATCTTAAAATTTAGACGTCCTCTTTCACTAGGAGTCACCAACTGCCAGACATGCCTCACTAAGGGATGGAACAATTCACTCTCTCTCGCATGACATTTTTGCCATAGGACTAAGCATGCGATTTCACTCGTCAGCTCAGATACCACACCCTTAGGGTGCGAGTTTGCCTATTGGTCCCGTATCTATGGATCAAAGTTCCTCCTGACACGGTCCAAAGGGCTTATATAGGTCGTAATGTTCGGTTTAGGCTCTGGTTTGACAGTGAAAGGCTATTTAAGTGTATGAATTCTGTCTTTTTGCTCTTTAACATATGCAGCCTAAAATGATTGCTATTTACACACTCTTTTATCTACACAACCTGTTTACTCATAATCCAGTACTCTTTTGAATATTCATTAAGGTTCCTTCCTCCTCTTGTTATATTCCCCAGTTCTAAACTTTTTCCTTAAGCATTGTTTTGCTCAATTGTTTCTTTTCGCAAAACTTAAGCACATGATTTTTATTTTAAACAATTGGCTTTTCAAAGCAAAAGACAGAACTCAGGGCATTTTTGACTTATAAGTGAAAAGAGAGGGCAATCATTCGCGGTTTTTCAGAAAGAGCAGGTCATGGCTCGACTTGGTATCCTAATCATTGGGGTGCAAAGCACAGGTGCCTTTTGTGTAGCGGAGAGGGTAACTAAATGCCTCTATCCTCCTATGAAAGTCAGAACAAATTACCGTTTCAACAGGGCACCAAGGCAAATTCTCCCTAAATATAGTGAGCGCTGGCCCACTCATAAAAATTAATGCATAGCAAAGATGCATTTTAAGGCTCAAGTTCTCACTATTTTTGGGGAAAAAGCAGTAAGTCAATGGTTACTAATTTTGAAAGAGGAATTAAAAATTTCAAAATTCTTGGAACTTCCTGAAATTAAGGGACACGAGGTGCAATCAAGCAAGTAACACAACCATTACACCAAAGCATGCACAATCTGTTCTTTGATTCCTACAGAACACCAAACAATTCCTAAGATGGAACAAGCACAAGCGGAGAGAAGAAAAGAATATGGAAACAAACAATAATTACCAAGGACATGTGCAAAAATTCTCAAGGGATATTTGTTCTACATCAAATTACTAATTTAAGCAAACAAATTGAAAGCATTTATCATGTTATATCTGCAATAAATTGTGACACATACAATCCCCACCCCCCCAAAAAATAATAAAACATTGTCCTCAATGTTATGAATCATTGCAGCAGAGTGTTAATAAAATAGGCAGACCATAACATGATAGAGTGAAGGTGTTAGAGGTTACCAGATGCTAGGACAACGATTATTGGTACAGATCAGGCGTGATGGGAAAGAGAGGAGTTAACCTCTCTATCCACAGGGGCAGGAATACCCTCCTCTTTCGAGGAGGCAGCAACATTAGCCTTAACATTAGCACTGGCAGGTGTTTCGGGCACTTGTCTTACCGAACTTTTTACAGAGAAACCAGAGGGACTTTCCTTGGCATGCTCCTCAATGCAAAGGCTCTTGAGCATATCGATCTCGCCTTGTTGCGACGCGTACTTTTGCTCCATGGCGAATATCATTTCGCGGTTTGCCAGATTCTGGGCAAACAGGGCGTTGAATCGATCCATTACATCCTCGCAGGTCAGCTTTGCACATTTCTTGTAAAACTCCAAGTCCTTCGGCTTCTCGACTTGCTCGGAATCTGACGACACTGATACAGTAGGCTCGCTTTTCCTTTTCCGGCTCCCAATCTGCCAAGATGTAACAAAGTCAGACATCCATACCCACTTCCCGTTCACAATTTTTCCGAATAACATCTTTTGGAGGCTCTTGAGATCAATCGGGTCAGGGTGATTCACAATCGTGAGACGAGAGTGGTCTTCAGGTTTAAAAACCCCGATTGACTCCGCAATCTTGGTGACAATGCTTCCACAACAGATGATCGACGAGTTTTTCTTGGAAAAAGCGCTGATGTACTCTCCGAACCAGAATCCCAAATTCATTCTCGGTCCAACTACCATACTCCACAACGCGGTGAGATCTGCATGTGGCATGGTGGCTTGGTTTTCCCGGGCGAAGATTGTACCGGAGATCAACTTGTGCAAATACCGAACAGCGTAATCATCGATATTGGATGCCTTGGACGAACTGCCGTCATAATGTTTCTGTCCTGAGAGTGATTCCCAGAAGGCCACATGGTCGAAAACATCAGGCGTTGTGGTGAATGCCTCTTTATAGCTCTCGGATTCTAGATCGTCATCATCGGTAGCACCAAGCATCTGGTTGAACAGGTTAAGCGAGGGCCTCTGGGAGTGACCCATGAGCCTGAAGCTAAATTTTCCCTCTTCGTCAGGTTCGGTTATCTCAGCGTTGTGCTTAAAGGTGGCTAAGAACTCGAGTGTTAGTTCCCGATAGGCAGGTTCCGTCATTTCAAAGAAACATTCAAAATGACCGGCCTTCATGAGGGTGCGCACACGATCCTCGAGCTTTAGCTTCTTTAGGGTTTCCCAGCAAACTGTTCGGATGGGTCCGAACTGAAGTTTTGCTAACTCATCATAGTACACCTGTACAGAGGCGTCTTTAAACTGGGAGAGTTTCTTGACCAGCTTCTCATCTGGGACAAAAGCCACAGTGCTTGGTTCCGCCATTTTTGCCTTTGCTTTTTCTTTATTGGAAGATCCCTCTATTTTCACGTTTTCGCCCGAGCCTCGGGTTCTCATTTCGCTTTCTAGTTTAAGTAGGGTTTTCCAGTGGTATAGGGCACAGATCATGAACTGCCTTTGTGAAAAGAAATCTCAAAGAAAAGAAAGAAATATGGTGAAAGACGGACTGAACTGAGATACATCTTCTTTAAGTAGGGGAAACGAGGCGTCTTTTCACCAATCTGTCGTTATGAGGTCGAATCAAAGTCGGCCACCTGGACAAATTGGCAGAAAGGCGCGTATTTTCGAATTAGAATGAGGGTAGATGAACAGTCAAGATTTGATTTTAGCATTTATATCCCCCCAACCGTTCAATCTTATCGAGGAGAAAAAAAAAACAGGCGGTATGATTGCCTATTTGGCATAGGAGTGGACGTTCCACTTTACCTAGCTTTTAATAAAACAATTTTTTACCGCCCTAATTTCTACGATATTCCCTTCCCTACAAAACAGGTACAATTGTACTACCTCACCCTTGGAAGGATTTTTAGGTTTTACAATTGTGCCTGGGTAGAAGATACTCATGATGAAGTAAAACTCAAACGCATTTGACACAAGAATAAAAATAAAAATAAAAGTAAAAATAAAAATTAATAAAATTCAAAGTTACTTGTGCTACAATTGGTGTTTGTAGCGGACACCTTGTTCTTATGCTTTTACTGACTTGGGGGATCCTGGAAATGAACAATATCGATCTTCCTTGTGTGATCGTTTTCTAAATATGGTTTTAATCTTTGCCCGTTCACCTTAAAAGGATCACCCCCGTATTTGAAAATTTCAATAGCTCCATGTGCAAATACACGGTTCACAATGAATGGTCCTGACCATCTTGACTTGAGCTTTCCTGGAAAGAGCCTCAATCGTGAATTGTAAAGAAGGAAGTTTTGTCCCTCATGAAACACCTTGTTCATTAGCTTTTTGTCGTGCCACTGCTTGGTCTTGGCTTTGTAATTCACCGCATTTTCGTACGAGAACAGTCTGAATTCCTCCATTTCGCTCAGTTGTAAACTTCTCTGTTCACCAACAGCCTGTGTCTCAAAATTTAAAAATGTTAACGCCCAAAATGCGCGGTGTTCCATTTCCACCGGCAGGTGACAAGATTTCCCGTATAACAACCGAAACGGAGACATTCCAATCGGTGTTTTATAAGCGGTACGATATGCCCATAGAGCATCATCGAGCTTGTTTGCCCAATCCCTCCGAGAGTTGCCAACAATTTTCTCTAAAATTCTTTTTATTTCTCTATTGGAGATCTCCACCTGTCCACGGTTTGTGGATAGTATGGTTTGGCAACCCTGTGTGAGACTCCAAGTTTCCCCATTAATTTTTCAAATTTCGCATTACAGAAGTGGGTCCCTTGATCACTAATGATTGCTCGCGGGACCCCGAATTTGGCAAACAGCCTTTTCAGAAATTTTAGTACCACACGGGCGTCATTGGTGGGACTAGCCATTGCTTCGACACACTTGCTCACATAATCCACAGCCACTAAGATGTATTTATTTCCTAAGGAAGTTGGGAATGGTCCCATAAAATCTATGCCCCAAATGTCAAAAATTTCGCACACAACTATGTTGTTGAGGGGCATAGCATTTCGAGCCAAAATGTTTCCAGTTCGTTGGCACTCATTGCAAGTGCTAACGAATGCATGAGCATCCTTGAAAAGAGTGGGCCAGAAAAAACCTGATTGGAGAACCTTGGCTGCGGTTCGGCTTGCGCTATGGTGTCCTCCGGCTTCACGGTTATGACAGTGGCTTAGAACATCCTGTCCTTCTTCTTGCGATATACATCTTCGAATGATTTGGTCAGCGCACAACCTGAAAAGGTAAGGGTCATCCCAAAAGTAATATTTGACTTCGGAGAAAAACTTCCTTTTTTGATTCGTGGATAGGTTGTGTGGTTTGAGCGAAGTTGCAAGGTAATTAGCTATATCGGCGAACCATGGCGCAAACTGTGCCGCATATAGATGCTCGTCAGGAAACCTTTCAACGATTTCTGCTTGTTCAAAGCTGCCCTTATGATCTATCCTTGACAAATGATCTGCTGCAACATTCTCCGTTTCCTTTTTATCCTTAATTTCCAGATCGAACTCCTGGAGTAATAGCAACCATCGGATCAACCTTGGCTTAGCATCTTTCTTCGCGAACAAGTATCTCAACGCTGCGTGGTCTGTGTGAACAATCACCCTGGATAACACCAGGTATGGCCTGAATTTGTCGAAAGCATACACAACCGCAAGAAGTTCCTTCTCGGTAGTTGTGTAGTTCTGCTGGGCCTCGTTCAATGTCTTGCTTGCATAGTAGATGGGCCGAAACTTCTTTTCAATCCTCTATCCAAGAATAGCTCCCACACAATTATCGCTTGCGTCGCACATTATTTCAAACAGTTTCTCCCAGTCAGGTCCAGCTAGTATTGGTGAATTAATCAGTTTGCTCTTCAAGAGTTCAAATGCCTGTACACAGCTTGTGGTGAATACAAATTCAGCTTCCTTATGAAGTAGGGCAGACAAGGGTAGCGCAATCTTTGAAAAATCTTTGATAAACCCGCGATAGAACCCTGCATGCCCCAGAAAACTTCGCACATCCTTTACATTGGTGGGCACAGCCAGCTTTTCTATCACCTCTACTTTAGCTTTGTCCACTTCTATCCCTTTTTCTGAAATTTTATGCCCAAGGACAATTCCTCCTGTGACCATGAAGTGGCATTTCTCCCAATTTAAGACCAAGTGAGTTTCCTTGCATCGCATGAGCACCGCTTCGAGGTTGTTCAAACAGCTGTCAAAGCAGTTTCCATACGCAGAGAAGTCGTCCATGAATATTTCTACTGTTCGCTCCACCATGTCATGAAAAATGGACATCATGCATCGCTGAAAAGTGGCAGGAGCATTGCACAGGCCGAACAACATTCTTCTGTAAGCATAAGTCCCATATGGACACGTGACCGTTGTTTTCTCCTGGTCCTTGGTAAGCCCAAAATATACCTAAAATATCATTAATATTTACATCATTTTTATTACAAATTTATGTTGTTTATATCTGTTTAGATTACTTTTACTCTCAAATATCTTTCTTTCTTGCAAGGTACCTAAATATTTGGTAAAATCCAAATATGAACGAAAAAGGATCAAAAACAGAAGAAAAACCCTACAAAAGGAGTCAAAGACGACGTAAATCAAAAGCGCCAAGTCAAGGACACGAACGAGAGCAAAAAAGTGAAAAACACAGCATGCCACGACAGCGAATCCCCCACCCACGGCCGCGACACGCGTGGTTCAGCTACTTCCTCCCTTCGTCCAAAGCTCAACTTAATGCTCCCCCATTCACGGCCGAGGATTCCCATTCTCGGTAAGTGCAGAAATTCTGCCAAAGTGCATTTAGCACATGTTGAAATCCAAGAAACGCGTTCGTTCAAGTGGATAAAGACGTCCTTTCACAACTGACACGACTCTTAACCAACGGATACAATTTTTCACAAAAGACACATCACTTCAATCTCAACCCTTTAACATCTATAAATAAAGAGTTGGTGTTGAGAAAAATGGATGTAATGTTATGTAATATAGATATAGAATCAGAGCATAGAACTAATGTCTAAGTTCTAAGCAAAAATAGTTCGAGAGTTAGAAATTAGATTCTGTACAAAACAAGATGAGGTACACATATTGTTTATAGTTTAATTACAACTCAGTAGCTTTTAGACATTGTTCCAGTTTTAGTTTGCATTTTGGTAGTGGCCGACCGAATCCCTATTACGAAGTTACAGCGAGAAGATTGAGTAGAGTGTTCGCCCCTGAGCCTGACAACCTCTAACGAAACCCAAAGAAAGGACTGATCAGCCGTTCACTTGCACGCCCTCGAAGAACTCGATGCTCCATGTTCTCTGTAAACTTGTATCAATTTATATTTCATCTAATAAAGTCCATTCTATTCGATAAATCGTTATGCAACACTTATGGTAACCAATCCACTAAAGTGATTGCTGGTGTTTTCATTAAAACGTAGTTAAATTCAAAATCATTACAAGGAAACTTTGTTGAACACTTAGGCAAATTATCATCTCGAAAGAGTTTTAATTTGATTAAGGGCAACTATCCCGAAAGGGTTTTGTCGCGTTCAAAGCCAATTAATTAGAGGTTCCGTCATTTATTTCATCATCATAATTGATACAAAGTTTAAGTTGTTTTCTTTGCTTAATGCAAATGAATACATTCATTTGTTTTTCTAAAAGTTCTAAATGTTCCTGTTTTGTAAAATTCATCCCTAAATCAGAAGATCTTTCTAACAATCGATATATTCTAATATAAAATCTTAATCCAGCATTTTCAAATACTCAAAGTCCACAAACTCAATTAAACAATTTCCTAAATTCAATTAGACAAATTTCACTTTTCATTTACATTCAATAGTAAATCTAACAAGTTCGAAATTAACAGATTCAAAAATAAGTTTTTCGTTAAAAAACGTATCCCTGTGGGATCGATATTTTTATTACTACAAGCGAAACCGTGCACTTGCGGAAATCGCTCAACAAGTTTTTGGCGCCGTTGCCGGGGAATACGCCAATATTTTTGACAAAAAATTTATTTTTTGTATTTTATTTTCGAATCTAGGTTTACACATTATTTTTATACAACTTTTACATTTTATTTATTTTCAGTTTATATAACATATTTGTTTTCAATTTTGTTTTGAAGGTAGTTTGGGCCGTGAAACAATTTCAAGTTCATGCGCAGTTCGCGAAGTTCGGGCACACCACCAGACCCTCTTGATCCAGAAATTGAAAGAACACTTAAGAAAAACAAGAAAAACAAAGACAAAACACCCTTAAAAACCAAAGTAGTCCAGCCAGAAAATATGGCCGATCCACCGACACTTATGGATTATGCTAGGCCAGGAATGGCCGGTGTAACTAATAGTGTAGTTAGACCCCGTATAAACGCAAATCAATTTGAAATTAAGCATGCTTTGCTTAATATGTTGCAAAACAACGTAACGTTTTACGGACTACCTAACGAAAACCCTAATGCCCATTTGACAAATTTCTTAGAAATTTGTGACACTTTTAAAATTACCGATGTAACAGCCGAAGCAATCAAACTTCGCCTCTTCCCTTTCACTTTGAAGGATAAGGCAAAAATTTGGTTAACTTCTATGCCTGCTGCAACATTTGAAACTTGGGACCAATTAGCCCAAGCGTTTTTATCAAAATATTTTCCTTTAGCAAAAACCGCAAGAGTCATTAAAGAATTGACATCTTTTACCCAAAATGATAATGAAACTCTTTATGAGGCTTGGGAACGTTTTAAAGAACTTCAACGTTTATGCCCACACCACCAACTGCCAGATGCACTTTTAATGCAGACATTCTATAATGGATTAAATCCTACAACTAGAGGTTCATTAGATGCTATGTCTGGAGGGTTATTTATGAAGAAGACGTCCGCCCAAGCAAGAGAACTTTTGGAGGAAATGGCAATCAACAGCAGTATGTGGCCCGCAGAGCGTGGACATATACAAATGGCGAAACCATCATCCTCAGGTACATCATCGGTTAAAGGTATAATGAATCTTGATCCAGTTGCGATGTTACAAGACTAATTTTCTGCCTTATCGCACAAAATTGATAGGTTTATGGCACCGTGCGATCCTAATGATCCGATCCAGACAGACATTGATTACGAAGGTATGAATGAGATAGAACAGGTAAATTTTGTCCAAGGACAAAACCAAACTACTAATCCTTATTCTAATACTTATAATCCTGGATGGAGAAATCATCCTAACTTTAACTGGAAAGATAGTAATAATAATAATGCAAATGCTAATCAATATCGTGTAAATAATTATCAAAATCAAACAAGAGATACGATTAGCACTTTATCTTCAAAAATCGACAAATTTATAGATGCTATGAATGGAAAGGTAAGTAATCAAGACGAAGGTTTTAAACGGATCGAAAGTAAATTCGATCAGCTTATCAAAAACCAATCATCTAGCATCCATAATTTGGAAGTTCAAATTGGACAACTTGCTAAATCAATTCCATCCCGCAAAGAGGGAAGTCTTCCCAGCCAAACGGAAGAAAATCCGAAAGAGCAAGTTAAGGCTATCACTCTTCGCTCGGGGAAAAACTACTTAGGTCCGGAAATGCCCGGAAATTCAACTTTACCTGGAAATGATTTACCAAAATCCAAAGAAGATACGTTAAAACAAAAAGATACACCAATTGACTCTAGTACGAAACCTTTTGTACCAAAACCACCTTTTCCACACAGGGTCCGAAATAAGGACCATGATAAACAACTTTTATCATTTTTAGATAAACTTAAAAATTTGCATATAAATTTAACATTCATGGATGCAATTACGCAAATTCCTAACTATGGAAAATTCTTGAAAGATTTAATTTCAAAAAAGATTAGTTGGGAAGGAATTTCATCCATTTCACTTTCTGAAGATTGTAGTTCGATAGTATCAAGCAAATTACCTACTAAACTCAAAGATCCCGGATGCTTTACCATTCCGTGTAAATTGGGAAATATGGAATTCCCAAGTTGTCTTTGTGATTTAGGAGCTAGTATAAACTTGATGCCATTGTCTATTTTTGAAAAATTAGGTTTAGAAGAGGACATCAAACGTACCAATATGGTTTTGCAATTAGCGGATCAATCCACTAAAAGACCATATGGTATAATTGAAGACGTTTTAGTAAAAGTTGACAAATTTATTTTTCCTACTGATTTTGTTATCTTAGATTTTGCTTATGATGTTAATTGTCCGCTAATCTTTGGTAGACCGTTCATGAACACGGGACGTGCTCTAGTTGATGTGTCGGAAGGAAAAGTAGTTTTAAGAATAGGTGACGATAAGATCGAGTTCGATATGAATCAAGCGATGAAATATCCTATGGAGGATTTCGCCTGTATGAAGCTTGATCTAGTTGAAGAATGTGTTAATGACATTGTTCAAAGAGAAGAAATAATAGAACCTATAATGGGTGAAGAATTAGAAGATAAGGACCTAGAGCCTTTGATTCGAGAAGATGGACCAGTTCCGCCTTCAGTAGTAGTTCCACCAAAATTAGAACTTAAAGAATTACCAAACCATCTGAGATACGCTTTCCTAGGCGGAAGTGATACTCTACCTATAATCATCTCTAACAAATTAACAAAAAATCAAGAAGAAAAATTGAAAGAAGTTGTTAGAAATAGAATAGCAAGTATGTGATGGCAGATTTCAGATTTAAAAGGAATTAATCCTAGTATTGTAATGCATAGGATTCACTTAGAAGAAGATAAGCCACCTAAAGCGGATAGACAAAGACGTTTAAATCCGAATATGAAAGAAGTAGTAAAAAATGAGATTACTAAACTCTTAGACAATGGAATCATTTATCCTATTTCGGATAGTGAATGGGTTAGTCCAATCCATTGTGTACCCAAAAAGGGAGGCATAACTGTAGTAAGGAATGATGAAGGTGAATTAATACCTACGCGAACCACCACTGGTTGGAGGGTTTGTATAGATTATAGGAACCTAAATAAGGCAACTAGGAAAGATCATTTTCCTTTACCTTTCATTGATCAAATGATCGAAAGGATAGCCGGTCATGCATTTTATTGTTTTCTTGATGGCTATTCCGGATTTTTTCAAATATATATTTACCCGGATGACCAAGATAAAACAACCTTCACATGTCCTTATGGAACATTTGCATATAGGAGAATGCCTTTTGGTCTATGTAATGCACCACCAACTTTTCAACGTTGTATGACTGCAATTTTTAATGATTTCATCGAAGATATCATGGAAGTATTTATGGATGATTTTTCAGTTTATGGAGATTCTTTTGATGCATGTTTAAAAAATTTTCTGTAATCTCCAAACCACTTACTAATTTGCTTATGAAGGATTCAACCTCCGATTTTAATGAAGATTGCATTAAAGCTTTCGAGACATTGAAAACAGCTTTAGTCAGTGTACCCATAATTGCTAAACCCGATTGGGATTTACCTTTTGAAATCATGTGTGATGCAAGTGACCTAGCTGTAGGATGTGTTTTAGGTCAAAGAAAGGATAAAAGATTACATGTTATATATTATGCAAGTCACACATTGTCCGGTGCACAGTTAAATTACACAACAATAGAAAAAGAGATGTTAGCCGTAGTATTTGCATGTGATAAGTTTAGGTCATACTTGTTAGGATCTAAAGTTATTATTTATACAGATCACGCAGCTTTACGTTATCTGTTTGCTAAGAAAGATGCAAAACCGCGTCTGATTAGATGGGTTTTGTTGTTACAAGAATTTGATATAGAAATTAAAGACAAAAAGGGAGTAGAAAACCTTGTCGCCGATCATCTATCAAGACTAGAAGATGAAAACGGTCCTATAGGTGAAACTATCGGTATACGAGATGATTTCCCCGATGAACATCTCTATCAAGTAGAAAGTATCATGTCACCATGGTATGCAGATATTGCTAATTATCTTGCAACCGATATTGTTCCGGAAGGATTATCTTTCCAACAAAGGAGGAAATTTTTCTTCGATATTAAACAGTATTTTTGGGAAGATCCCTTTCTATTCAAATCATGTGGTGACGGGATAATTAGGAGATGTGTTGGAGAAAATGAATATGAATCTATAATAACGGAATGTCATTCCAGCTCATATGGAGGACATAATGGAGTTAATAAAACGGTAGCTAAAATATTGGAATGTGGTTTCTTTTGGCCTACGATGTTTAAAGACGTTGGTTCATTTATTACTCGTTGTGATAAATGCCAAAGAACGGGAAATTTAGGAAGGAAAGATGAGATGCCCCTCACAAACATATTGGAAGTTGAAATCTTCGACATGTGGGGAATTGATTTCATGGGACCTTTTCCGCCTTCCAATGGTAAAACTTACATATTAGTAGCCGTTGATTATGTTTCGAAGTGGGTTGAAGCAATTGCAAACCCTACGAATGATTCTAAAGTAGTTGTTAATTTTCTTGATGATATATTTTGTAGATTTGGTTGTCCTAGATTCGTTGTTAGTGATGGCGGTACCCATTTCATAAATCGAAATTTTGATATACTTATGAAAAGGTATGGAGTACGCCACCGCTTGTCAACGCCATACCATCCTCAGTCAAATGGTCAGGCGGAGATCTCAAATAGAGAACTCAAATGGATTCTAGAGAAAACTGTTTCATCATCAAGAAAAGATTGGTCACAAAAACTCAATAATGCGCTATGGGCATACCGTACTGCATTTAAATCACCAATAGGAATGACTCCATATCGTTTGGTATATGGAAAAGCATGTCATTTGCCAGTAGAATTAGAACATAAAGCCTATTGGGCTATTAGAAAACTTAATTTTGATTTACAACAAGCAGGAAAGAAACGTTTGCTCAATTTAAATGAGTTACGTCATCTATCGTATGAAAATGCGAGGATTTATAAAGAAAGAGTGAAAAAATGGCACGATGCCAAAATCAAAGTCAAACACTTTAATGTTGGAGATAAGGTGCTGTTATTTAATTCACGGCTTCGTATATTTCCAGGAAAACTTAAGTCCAGATGGACCGGACCGTATTTAGTCGTCAAAACATTCGACTATGGTTCTTTAGAACTTGAGGAAACTAACGGCAATCGTTTCAAAGTTAATGGTAATAGATGTAAAATTTATTACGAAAATATTTCCGAAATAGGAACTAATTTCGTAACAAGATTTCCTGACATATAAATTATTTCGTTTTTCTACACATAGTTTTTATTTATTTATTATTTTTATTTTTATTTTATTTTGTTTTAGATTATATCATTTTATGTTAGAATTTTAGATATATAAAAAATATATTCAAATCATGATTTTAATTAATTTTTAGGAATTTAATGTGAATTAGAAGAAATTTTGTGATTCTCAGTTGAGAATTTGGAATTCTCAGTTGAGAATTCACATATTTAGAATTCTTAAGAAGATAATGAATTTTCTGAACTTATAGAGAATTTAAAATTCTCAGTTGAGAATTTAGGTATTTCTAGTTAGCTAGGGAATTTCTGAACTTACAGAGGATTTGAGATTCTCAGTTGAGAATTCTGACTTCAATAGATTTCAAATAGACAGGAAAAATTCTGAACTTACCGAGGATAGGGATTCTCGGTAGAGGAAATTTTTTTTTTTTTTTGAGGTTTTGACGCCTGATTTCCGCAAGGAAATCAGCGTGTCGCGACCGCGGCTCAGAATCCTCGGTCGCGACACGGTGAATTTCTGCAGAAATCCGACCCTTGTTCTTCATTTTCCAGCAGACACAACTTTTCAGAAACGAAAAATTGAGTTTCTTCATTTTTAAGAGGTCTGATTTTATGCCTTTTCACTTCAAAACAACACCTCTTTTTCATCCTAGGATATATAAATAGGTTCTAGAGGTTCAGTTTTCTGTCACATTCTTTTCATCTCTGTCAGAACAATTCTCTGATTTTCTTACAATTCATCTACCCAGAAAATAAGTTCAGAACTTTTTTTTTTGCTTCCTTACTCATTCCAAACACCATGACTTCTACAAACACACCATCTAAGAAAGTTGTTGCTTCACGCAATAAACATACTGATATATCAGAGCGTTATGGATGTAACTTTCCTATCTTCAATCATGATGAGGGAAGGCGCTTCTTGAGGCTTCGATACACATTCTTTGTAGGAATGCTATACATGGATGACTTTCTTAACGATCAACTGGGAATTAAAGACGATATGAGTCGCTACATGGAACGTTTAGGATGGACCAAATTCGTTGATATGAAGTTTCCTATAATTGGAGAATGGATATTAGAATTCTTCTGTACGGTTCGTTTTGTTAACAAGCGTCGGGTGCGTCTTAGCTTTCGTCGGGATGGCAAAACTTTTACTTTTGGATATCCTGAATTACATGCTTGGTTTGGTTTTCCCTTAAAGGATAATATCAAACATCATCATGGAAGAGACATGACATCCACTGATATTTGGCGAATGCTCACCGGCATCTGGCCTTTCAATCCTAAACTTGCCTACAATCAGTCTTTTCACTCCAACTCTATGCTGTATTTGCATAAATTTCTGAGTCACAGTCTGTTCGATCGCACGTTCAGTAGTGTCGTCCAAGAAACTGATCTTTATGTACTTTGAGATATATTTCAAGGCAACGTGGTTGATTCTTCAAAGATTCTGATGGAGGGTCTTGTTGACGCGTCTAGATCCAAGGCTAAGAAGGTTGGATTCGGGAATATCATATGTGGAATAATTCTAGGGACCAAGGGAAGTATTTCTGTTCCTTGGAGTGATGCTGAATCTTTTCCGACGCTAGACTATGAATTTTTAGAATATGAAGGTCTAGTGAAACGAGTTTTTCGATCAGGCCCCAATTTTCTTTCTGCACCAGAACGTCAAGCCTTCGTACAGATGAAAATAGACCGCTATAGGGCTAAGAAAATCCCGATTGAAAGGGACGAATTTCTAGCATAACTTTGTTTATTTCGATTGTATATATGTTGTACATATTTCCAATTAATAAAACTTTCTCTTTTGCATTATATCCTGTTTTTGATTATATGGTTAAACTATCATTATTTTCATTATTCTACACTAATGAATCTATTAAATGAAACTTTGGTAAATTCATGACTAATTAAATGTTCATAACTAAGTTTTAATTCCTAAAATAATGATTCATTTAACATACATTAATTTAAGCATTTTCATTTATTTTTCCATTAATAAGGATAAACCTTTGGTTTTCCTTATCATTTAATGTTTTACATTTATGTTTTTAAGTACAGATTACATTTTCAAGGAGATCAGGATAGAATTTATCAAGAAATTACACAACATGGAGTTAATATGCAGAATTTGGGTGACCAGGGGGTGATCCGCGGCCGAGAATGGTACGATTCTCGGTAAATTGACAATAACTCTTTTTGGCAAACTCTTTCCGATCAAACTTCTTTCGACTCCAAAAACACTTCAAGCAAATTGATTAAGGACAATTGTGTGTTTTTCTTTCACAAATATTTGAGTTTTTCACTTTTTGGTCGTGTTGAGAGTTCGAAGATTCAAGTCCGGGATTTGTTTATTTGGGATTGTTTATTCCAAGGTTTAAGGGTTGATAGCATTGGAATGATATTTGACAATTTGTATCGTGCTTCGAGGGCTCATACCACTCAAGTCCCTCTCGATAATTTAATCACCGCTATTGTTTTGGGAGCACGGGATGAATTGGCAACTTATGATATGTCCACCTACCATGGGTATGTTCCGGTTTTGGACATTGCGGCTCTTGAGCGGGCTCATTTATTGGTTTCTACGGCTCCTCCGGTTTTTATTTCTTATGCTTCCCGTATTGCACATCTTCGTGGCACTATGGGTGGAGGTGCTTCTAGTTCCCAAAATGTAGGTACCGAAGAAGGAGGTGCGGAGGAAGGAGCGGAAGATGCACCACAAGCCCAAGCAACTCAAGACAATGATCCGGTGGATTTACGGAGAATTTTGAACCAAATCAATGCAAATAATAGACAAATGAATTTAAGAATTGATGATTTGGTGGAGAACAACATGGTGATGAATGACAACCTCAATACTTTGAGGCGTTCGCATAGATCGACTCGGCATCGGATGCTTTCGTTTTTCCGTCGCCAAAATGTGGAAACTTCACCAACACCTCCGGATTCCCCGCCGCATGTTTAGGTTTTATCTTTCATTTTTTTATCCTATCTTGTTTTAATTTCAGTTTCGTACGTTTTTATTTCTTATGTTTCGTACACTTTCAATTTAATTTTATCTTTAATGTTTTATCTCCATTTTACACCAATGAGGACATGGTCCAATTTAAGTGTGGGAGGAGATATATACATATATCATTTTTATACAAACGAATGAATGAATGAATGTATGCAACACTTGTTTTCAAAATTACAAATGCAACGTATATTGCAACACTTTTAAAAACTTAACATTTTTTATGATATATCACTTTTACATTTATAAATTAAACATAAGTTAAAATTCTTTTATGATTATTTTTAGGACATCATTATCGATAGAAATAATATTTCTATACGGGTAATATTTTTCAATTTTTTTTTTTTTACAAATCTTCGACACGATTTTAAGTAAAAAATTGTCTCGAGTAAATGTATTTAAGTAATAAATTCTTTAATTTTAATCTCTATTTCATATCATGAAATTCATGATATAATAAATCTTATTTTAAATTTTCAATTAGGTTTATAGGCATTAAATTGAACTAACAATTTTTAGCTCGGTTTTGATTTTGTCTTACATTAACACCAATTGAAGTTTTTAAGGAAACTATAACCATAATACATGTTGAATTTTAAGTCAATATAGGATGAATGTGCTAATTTTCTTTTTCCCAATTTACAAGTTATAATCAATAAATCGTATTCTTAACTTTTGGCCACGATTGAGACCAACCTTATCACAGTCGAGGTATGAAAGGGAAGAAATAAATAAGTAAAGCGTATTTTTGGCCACGATTGTGACCACCCTTATCACAATCGAGGTATGGAAGGAACGTTTAAATAAGAAAAATTAAGCGTGTTTAAAGTTTAAAGTAACGATTGCGTCCACCCATGGCATGGTCGGTACCTCTTAAGCGAACACAAATAAAATGCATATAAAGTTACGATCGAGACCACCCTTATCACGGGCGTAACTATGCAAATAAATTAAACTTTATACTCATATATAATAATTCAAGTTTGGGAAAGGAAATTTGGTGCTTTGAAATGCCTTGAGATGAAAGACTCAATAACATGCGTGCTTACATCGTCCCGAATGCTTCAATTTAAACATTGAAATACAAGACGAATGATATATCGTATTTATACTAAGTTAGTTTGATATTTTGCGTATAAATTTTCCATGCGAAGTTAGTCTTTTCGGCTTAACTAATTTAAAAAAGTAAACACAAAGATATATGTTTTATTTTCATACAGAGATTAGTTAAGGAATAAATTCAGTGAAATTTTGCTCGGGACTAGCAAAAGATTAAGTGTGGAGATTTGTTAAGCCCAAAATATACCTAAAATATCATTAATATTTACATCATTTTTATTAAAAATTTATGTTGTTTATATCTGTTTAGATTACTTTTACTCTCAAATATCTTTCTTTCTTGCAAGGTACCTAAATATTTGGTAAAATCCAAATATGAACGAAAAAGGATCAAAAACAGAAGAAAAACCCTACAAAAGGAGTCAAAGACGACGTAAATCAAAAGCGCCAAGTCAAGGACACGAACGAGAGCAAAGAAGTGAAAAACACAGCATGCCGCGACAGCGAATCCCCCACCCGCGGCCGCGACACGCGTGGTTCAGCTACTTCCTCCCTTCGTCCAAAGCTCAACTTAATGCTCCCCCATTCACGGCCGAGGATTCCCATTCTCGGTAAGTGCAGAAATTCTGCCAAAGTGCATTTAACACATGTTGAAATCCAAGAAACGCGTTCGTTCAAGTGGATAAAGACGTCCTTTCACAACGGACACGACTCTTAACCAACGGATACAATTTTTCACAAAAGACACATCACTTCAATCTCAACCCTTTAACATCTATAAATAAAGAGTTGGTGTTGAGAAAAATGGATGTAATGTTATGTAATATAGATATAGAATCAGAGCATAGAACTAATGTCTAAGTTCTAAGCAAAAATAGTTCGAGAGTTAGAAATTAGATTCTGTACAAAACAAGATGAGGTACACATATTGTTTATAGTTTAATTACAACTCAGTAGCGTTTAGACATTGTTCCAGTTTTAGTTTGCATTTTGGTAGTGGCCGACCGAATCCCTATTACGAAGTTACAGCGAGAAGATTGAGTAGAGTGTTCGCCCCTGAGCCTGACAACCTCTAAGGAAATCCAAGGAAAGGACTGATCAGCCGTTCACTTGCACGCACTCGAAGAACTCGATGCTCCATATTCTCTGTAAACTTGTATCAATTTATATTTCATCTAATAAAGTCCGTTCTATTCGATAAATCGTTATGCAGCACTTATGGTAACCAATCCACTAAAGTGATTGCTGGTGTTTTCATTAAAACGTAGTTAAATTCAAAATCATTACAAGGAAACTTTGTTGAACACTTAGGCAAATTATCATCTCGAAAGAGTTTTAATTTGATTAAGGGCAACTATCCCGAAAGGGTTTTGTCGCGTTCAAAGCCAATTAATCAGCTAACTGAATAGACATACGAGTGGGTTGGGGTTCTCCTAGTCCAAGTTTTGCATACACAGAATATGGCATGAGATTTATGCTAGCCCCTAAATCACACAGTGCATTTTCAATATTCAGTTTTCCAATAAAACAAGGTATCGAAAAACTCCCTGGATCTTTTAGCTTCTTGGGCAGCTGCTGCTTGTTTTGGAGTATTGACGAACAATCTCTGTTGAGTTGTATCATGGAAATATTTTCCAGCTTCTTCTTGTTCGATAAGATGTCCTTGAGGAACTTGGCATATGTCGGCATCTGTGCCAGTGCTTCCACGAAAGGAATGTTTATATGTAACTTCCTCAAGGTATCCAACACCTTCGAATTCTGCTCTTCCAACTTCTTGTTGATTAGACGCGTTGGATATGGCACAGGTGGGACATACGGTGGTGGTGGTTTATACGCTCTTTCCTCCTCCCCTTTATCTGGCTTACTTGCTTGGTCTGCCTTCCTTGTTTCTTCATTTCTAGGAACAACCTGTTTTTGTTCTCCTTCAGCTTCTTTTGACGTTCCTGCACACTCAGCGTTTTTATCAGATATTACCACAGGTTGAGTTTCCTTACCAGACCTTAGTGTGATTGCCATAATGTCGCCTTTAAGGTTTGGCTCTGTATTACTTGGCATTATCCCCTTTCCTTTTGATGTAGACGCATCTATCTGGTGAACTTTTGTTTCCAGACTCTTGATCGATGCCTACGTCTATTTCATGAACTGCATCATCATTGTTTTCATATCTGGTTCGATATCTTCTTTTTGTGGTGCAGGTTGTTTATAGTGCTGCTGAGGTTGTCTTTGGTAATGTCCTCCTTGCTGTTGTTGATACCTAGGCTGATCCTGATACGATGGCGGTCCCAGCTGGTCCGGTTGGCCTGTCCATCCAAAATTTGGATGGTTCCTGGTTTCAGAGTTGTACGTGTTAGAATAACGGTTAGGCTGGTTCCTCTGATTGTACCCTGCGTAGTCGCATTCAGCCCGTGTGCCTTTTCCTTGCTTAACTCCGGGACAGTTGATATTGAAATGAGCTCCTCCGCAAAAACCACAACTGTCATTAAATGGAGGTTCATTGAATGGCGGTTCATTGTGAATGGACGAGACATTTATCTTTCCCAACTGTCGAGTGAGCTGTTCTACTTGGCTTGTCAATTTTGACACGACATCCTCGTTTCCTGTCCTTTTCCCTTCACTTCTGGACAAGTGCCAGTTGTAACTCGTGCTGACCACTTTCTCTATTAGGTCGTATAAAGCTTGTGGCTCTAGATCTTCGGGATTACCATTCGCGATAGATTCAATCTGGATTTTGTAAACGTTGGTCGCGCCATTGTAAAAGTTCTGCATTTGCATCCACATAGGGATACCATGGTTTGGCACCCTTCTGAGCAGCTCCTTGTACCTTTCCCATGCTTCAGCCAGCGACTCATCTTCGTCTTGTATGAAGCGTGACACTTCATTTCGTAGCTTGATGGCTTGTCGAGGTGGAAAATACTTCATCAGAAAAGCTCTTGCCATCTCTTCCCAACTCGTGATCGTTCCCGGCTGCAAATTTCGCAGCCAGATTTTTGCTTTATCCCTTAGGGAAAAAGGAAACAGCTTCAATCTGATCACGTCGTCAGAGACACCCATGTTCAACCTGAATGTGTTGCACAATGTGATGAATTCTTGAAGATGCCCATTTGGATCTTCAGATTGAAACCCATTAAATTGCACTGAGGCCTGGATCATATGTATCATGGACCCTTTCACTTCGAACATATTGTTCCCCTCGTTGGGCAACACGATGCACCATGAGTGTCCCTCGGTAGTTGGTCTAGAGTAGTCTCTGATTCTCAAAACAGGAGGGTTATTGTTTTCTCCTTCTTCTTCTTGGTTTGGGGGTGGAACTGGCTGTTCTGGGCCTTCCCTTCCAGCCATTCTTCTTTCTCTTTGCCTTTCTCTGTGTCTAGCACGTCGAGCTCCCGCTCTGTTTCGTCTACACGTTCTCTCTAATTCGAGATTGATAGGAAAAACAGGAGGTGCAACTCTACGCATAAACAGGTAATTAACGTCTTTGTTCCTGCACGCCTTAACACACAGATTAAAAACACACTGTTTTACAGAAATTTCAGCTATAAATTTGTTGCTCTCAATCCCCGGCAACGGCGCCAAAAACTTGTTGTCTTCAAATTAGACTCTAGCAAGTGCACTAGAAACAAGTAATAAAGTGATAAGTGAGTATCGTCTCCACAGGGATTGTGATTCAAATCTATATTAGAAATCATTGCTAAACAGTGTGTGTCACAACAGTGTCTTCCTTTATGGTTGATTGTTTGATGTTGGATACTAAATATTTTAGGCAGACTGATGAAACAAGAAAATGAAAAGCGAGCCTACTGTATCAGTGTCGTCAGATTCCGAGCAAGTCGAGAAGCCGAAGGACTTGGAGTTTTACAAGAAATGTGCAAAGCTGACTTGCGAGGATGTAATGGATCGATTCAACGCCCTGTTTTCCCAAATCTGGCAAACCGCGAAATGATATTCGCCATGGAGCAAAAGTACGTGTCGCAACAAGGCGAGATCGATATGCTCAAGAGCCTTTGCATCGAGGAGCATGCCAAGGAAAGTCCCTCTGGTTTCTCTGTAAAAAGTCTGGTAAGACAAGTGCCCGAAACACCTGCCAGTGCTAATGTTAAGGCTAATGCTGCTGCCTCCTCGAAAGAGGAGGGTATTCCCGCCCCTGTGGATAGAGAGGTTAACTCCTCTCTTTCCCATCACGCCTGATCTATACCAATAGTCGTTGTCCTAGCATCTGGTAACCTCTAACACCCTCACTCTATCATGTTATGGTCTTCCTATTTTATTAACACTCTGCTGCCGTGATTCATAACATTGAGGACAATGTTTTATTATTTTTTGGGGGGGTGGGGATTGTATGTGTCACAATTTATTGTAGATATAACATGATAAATGCTTTCAATTTGTTTGCTTAAATTAGTAATTTGATGTAGAACAAATATCCCTTGAGAATTTTTGCACATGTCCTTGGTAATTATTGTTTGTTTCCATATTCTTTTCTTCTCTCCGCTTGTGCTTGTTCCATCTTAGGAATTGTTTGGTATTCTATAGGAATCAAAGAACAGACTGTGCATGCTTTGGTGTAATGGTTGTGTTACTTGCTTGATTGCACCTCGTGTCCCTTAATTTCAGGAAGTTCCAAGAATTTTGAAATTTTTAATTCCTCTTTCAAAATTAGTAACCATTGACTTACTGCTTTTTCCCCAAAAATAGTGAGAACTTGAGCCTTAAAATGCATCTTTGCTATGCATTAATTTTTATGAGTGGGCCAACGCTCACTATCTTTAGGGAGAATTTGCCTTGGTGCCCTGTTGAAACGGTAATTTGTTCTGACTTTCATAGGAGGATAGAGGCATTTAGTTACCCTCTCCGCTACACAAAAGGCACCTATGCTTTGCACCCCAATGATTAGGATACCAAGTCGAGCCATGACCTGCTCTTTCTGAAAAACCGCGAATGATTGCCCTCTCTTTTCACTTATAAGTCAAAAATGCCCTGAGTTCTGTCTTTTGCTTTGAAAAGCCAATTGTTTAAAATAAAAATCATGTGCTTAAGTTTTGCGAAAAGAAACAATTGAGCAAAACAATGCTTAAGGAAAAAGTTTAGAACTGGGGAATATAACAAGAGGAGGAAGGAACCTTAATGAATATTCAAAAGAGTACTGGATTATGAGTAAACAGGTTGTGTAGATAAAAGAGTGTGTAAATAGCAATCATTTTAGGCTGCATATGTTAAAGAGCAAAAAGACAGAATTCATACACTTAAATAGCCTTTCACTGTCAAACCAGAGCCTAAACCGAACATTACGACCTATATAAGCCCTTTGGACCGTGTCAGGAGGAACTTTGATCCATGGATACGGGACCAATAGGCAAACTCGCACCCTAAGGGTGTGGTGTCTGAGCTGACGAGTGAAATCGCATGCTTAGTCCTATGGCAAAAATGTCATGCGAGAGAGAGTGAATTGTTCCATCCCTTAGTGAGGCATGTCTGGCAGTTGGTGACTCCTAGTGAAAGAGGACGTCTAAATTTTAAGATTTAAGGAATTTCTTGAGCAAAAAGGGCACGATTTCTAAAACGAGTTTTAGCTCTTCGATGAAACCTTAGCATGCATCTGTTCAATTCCTCTTTATGCCAAGCGTTCTGTGTTTTTGTTTTCTTCTGTCTCGTTCCTTGAAACTAATTTCATTCCTAACTTTCTTTTTCTGATTCCTTCTTACAATTTGTTGCTTGAAGACAAGCAAAGGTTCAATTTGGGGGTATTTGTTAGGCATGAAATTGACTTAGTTTAACATAGTATTTATAAGGGAATTGGGTGTGTTATTATGTCATTTGGTAAGAAATAAGGACTAATTACTGTCCTTGTGCAGATAAGCAAAGAGAAATGCTAAACTCGCTGGAAACAGCTTGTTTTGCTAAAGCCAAGAGGAGTGGAGCTTTACTTGTATCCAGCGGTCAAACGCCGGATTTTTCCAATGACGGACAGCGACAGATCATGGTGACAGTGGCAGGGAAAGCGGCAGAGCGGCAGGTGAAAGTGTGTGGCGATGGGATTGCCTAAAGAAGCAAGATGACTTGAAGTTTCACCCCCTTGAGTGTTCAAGGGTTAATCTAAAGTTAATCATTTTAGTTTATTTTAATTGTAGTTGGTAGTTGACTTATTTTGTAGAAAAGGTACGCAAATGTTGTACCTATTTTGGCTCTGTCTTTCCCTTTAAATAGGTAAAGCAGAGATTAGTTTAAAAATGGGATTTCTTTTAGTATTTTTTGAAGAAAGATAGAATAGAAAAAAAGAAGAGAACTCCCATGGATTCTCAAGCTGTATCAAGAATCCTCTTCTGCTCACTGCTCGATATGAGTGAGTAGTCCTTTTGAACGGGCACGGCCTGGCCGGCCCGGTGATGTAAGTGTTACAATGTTTTTATGAATATTTAGTATTTTGCCAATGTTGTGGTCAATGAGGGTTTAACTTTCTTGCTCAAGCATGTATGTATGTGTTAGATGAATGATAAGGCACTGCTTTCATCTTCACTGATATCTCTATTGATCTCCCAACTTCGAAGCTGACAAGTTAGAAGGTTGTGTCAAGGGTTTTCTCATCTAGAAATGCAGTTTTGTTCTTAATGCTAGAAAGAACGTATCTTTAGGACGCTAAAGGTGTTAGTAAATCTTAGGAGTTTGAGAACACACGACAGTTGACTCAAACTCACTTCAAAACTGAAACTTTGGCTTCATTGGCATTATCTTGTATTCATGGAATGTTGTAAGACGTAGCACACCGTGTTCGGCTATGTCGAGCCTGTTCTATTTTCTAAAATCTTTACAAAGTTATTTCATTTTCTTGTTTCATCAATCTGCCTAAAATACTTAGTATCCAACATCAAACAATCAACCATAAAGGAAGACACTGTTGTGACACACACTGTTTAGCAACGATTTCTAATATAGATTTGAATCACAATCCCTGTGGAGACGATACTCACTTATCACTTTATTACTTGTTTCTAGTGCACTTGCTAAAGTCTAATTTGAAGACAACAACCGACCCTTGCTATTGAAGGATCAAAGAAGAGGAAAAGGAACTCTCCCAATCCGAACCATCCTAAGAAGGGCAAGGGGGCCATGCTCACCGAAACAAAGGGAAAGGAAGTGAAGAAGCCCAAAGGAGAATGCCACTTTTGTGGTGAAGACGGGCATTGGAAAAGAAACTGTTTTGTGTACCTAGCTACCCTCAAGAAGGGAGAAGCCGGGACTTCAACATCTGGTATGTTTTATATTGAAATAAATACAATTTCACAGTTTGAATCTTGGGTATTAGATACCAGATGTGGATCTCATATTTGTATGAATATTCAGGGACTCAGACGGACTAAGGAATTGAAGAAAGGAAGCATGAGATTTGCGAGTAGGAAATGGAGCAAGATTTGTCGCCCTCGCTGTTGGAGATTATGCTTTGAGTTTGCCCTCTGGGCTTGTAATAAAATTAGGGAACTGTTTGTATGTTCCAGAAATGTCTAGAAACATTATTTCTATTAGCCGTCTTGTTGACGAAGGTTTTCATATTTCAATAAAAGACAAACATTGCGAGTTTTATAAAGATGGGATTTTCTATTTTTCAGGAATATCACAAAATGGGATTTATGTGCTAGATGACAAAATTTCTGTTTTCGCAATTGATACCATAAGACATAAGCTAGATAATTCGACTTACTTGTGGCATTGTCGTTTAGGCCATATAAACAAAAGACGCATGCTTAAGATACATCAAGATGGGCTTATAGATTCAATTGATTCTGAATCATTGGAAACATGCGAAGCATGTTTAAAAGGTAAAATGACAAAGACACCCTTTAGCAATAAAGGTGAGCGTGTATCAGACACTCTAGGATTAATACATTCAGATGTATGCGGTCCTATGTCGGTCCAAACAAGAGAAGGATTCAGATACTTCATAAGCTTCATAGACGACCATACCCGATATGGTTATATCTACTTGATGAAGCACAAGTCGGAAGCTTTTGAGAAATTCAAATGCTTCAAGAATGAAGTAGGAAATCAATTAGGAAAGAAAATAAAGATACTTCGATCCGATCGAGGTGGCGAATATCTTTCAGATGATTTTCTGAATTATCTAACTGAATGTGGGATATGATCACAATGGACACCTCCCTATACACCACAACACAATGGTGTATCCGAGAGGAGGAACTGTACCTTACTAGATATGGTACGATCCATGATGAGCATAGCATTACTTCCAAAGACATTTTGGGGCTATGCCTTAGAAACTGCCCTCTTCACCCTAAATCGAGTACCAACTAAATCCGCTAGTTCCACACCATATGAATTGTTCGTTGGTAGGAAACCCACATTCTCATTCATGAGAGAATGGGGTTGTTCAGCATTTGTCAAACGCGTAGCGTCATACAAACTAGATTCTAAATTTGATAAATGTTTCTTCATTCCTAGGGAAACTGTAGGGTATTACTTCTATCATCCAGATGATCAGAAAGTAATAGTATCCAAGCACGCAACCTTCTTGGAGAAAGAGTTTCTCGAAAAAACGGAAAAGGGAAGCATGATTGAACTTGATGAAGTTCAAGAAGAAGAAACACCGACTGAAACAACAAAGGCGGTTGAGGAATCCGAAGCAGTCCCATTGGATGAGACTCAAGTGCCACCTACTCATAGATCACATAGAATTTGTGAACTCCCAATTAGATATGGTTTTCTAGTGGGAGATGATGATGAGGTTCCCGTGTTAGACGACGAACCCAAAAACTATGAAGAGGCTCTTACCAATCCAGATTCTAAAGCATGGCTCGATGCCATGGATTCTGAGATGGATTCCATGTACACCAACCAAGTGTGGACTTTGGTTGATCCACCCGAAGGGATAAAACCCATTGGGTGCAGGTGGATCTTCAAGAAGAAGACTGACATGGATGGAAAGGTTAGCACCTACAAAGCTAGGTTAGTAGCGAAAGGATATCGTCAGAAACAAGGAATTGATTATGACGAAACTTTCTCTCCTATGGCTATGTCCAAATCAATCAGAATAATGCTCGCCATTGCCGCTCACTACGATTACGAGATTTGGCAAATGGATGTGAAAACAGCTTTCCTAAACGGAAACCTGCTTGAGGATGTATATATGATGCAACCTGAAGGTTTTATATCAAAGGATGCAAACAAGGTTTGCAAACTTCAAAGATCCATTTATGGACTCAAGCAAGCATCGAGAAGCTGGATTAAGCATTTTGACGAAACCATAAAACAATTTGGTTTCGAACAAAATTGCGAGGAAGCTTGCATTTACAAGAAAGCAAGTGGGAGCTTAGTTGCATTTCTAATATTATATGTGGACCATATATTATTAATGGGAAATGACATAGCTCTACTACAGTCGGTGAAAGTATGGTTATCAGGTAACTTATCCATGAAAGACCTTGGTGAAGCAGCTTATATACTTGGTATAAAGATCTACAGAGATAGATCAAGAAGACTGCTTGGTCTTTCACAGGCTACATACATTGAAAAGGTGCTAAAGCGGTTTAGCATGCTTGAATCGAAATGAGGTAACTTACCCATGGTACATGGAGTAAAGTTAAGCAATCATCAATGTCCTAAAACCGAAGATGATAAGAAGCGCATGGCTGTAATCCCGTACGCCAGCGTAATCGGTTCGATTATGTATGATATGCTTTGCACTAGACCTGACGTAGCATTCGCGTTAAGTATAACGAGTCGTTATCAAGGTAATCCGGGAGACGAGCACTGGAATGCCATCAAGAACATTCTTAAGTACTTGAGAAGGACTAAAGACATGTTCCTAGTGTACGGAGAAGGGGATCTGAAAATAGAAGGATTTTCAGATGCCAGTTATCTCACAAATGAGAACGATTTTAGATCCCAATCAGGATACTTGTTTATCTTGAATGGGGGCGCAGTCAGTTGGAAGAGTTCCAAGCAGGGAAGCGTAGCTTTCTCTACGACCGAGTTAGAGTACATCGCTGCTGCGAAAGCAGCAAAGGAAGCGGTTTGGTTTAAGAAGTTCATTACTGAACTTGGTGTGGTGCCTGACATTGTAAATCCCATTACACTGTACTGTGATAATAATGGAGCCATTGCACAAGCAAAGGAACCACGGTCTCATAATGCATCCAAGCATTACCTGAAGCGATACCACATTTTAAGAGAGATTGTGGCAAGAGGAGATGTGACAATAGAAAGAGTACCTACTGAGGACAACGTTGCAGATCCGTTGACAAAGCCCTTAACCCAGAAAGTACATGATCGTCATCTTAGTTCTACTGGGATAAGTTGTAGAAACAATTGGCTATAGTCCAAGTGGGAGTATGTTGGGGTTTAGTGTCCTATAGACAATTGTTCTAGGATATAAACTTAATGTAAATGAAGTGTTCTTTATATCATTTGTTTTAATGAGATATGGTTTCATAACTATATAAAGGCAGCCTCTTTTAAGAACTAAATAAAGTCTAATAAAAGGAAATCCCTAAGTTTGTTTAAAGTGATTATAAAGTGTTCATACAAGCATGAAGTGAGACGAAACTTTATAATAAACTAACAAACTTAAAACCACCCCAAGTCAAGTAATATGTTTAGGATTGACATATCACTGCTGAGACTTGCATGTAACAATGTCTTTTGTCGAGACAGAAAGCTGATCTCACAAGCTTCAGATATGCAGATATCTGGACAGTTACGTGGATCCAATGAAAGGGAGTTCATTAGGATTGGGGACCCGACTTGAGATAACAGGATGGGTAGATTCATCCTTGTCACCTGTTCATCTCATTGGTATTAATAGGTATAAGTAATCCTCAAACTCAAAGGAATGTTAATTGGTGATTCTGAATTATGGAATGTGATGCTTTGATCCTGTTGTAACACGATCCATAACAGAGATGATCTGGGGTGTGAACGACAGACGTTGGGTATCACAGGAAGTAATTGCAGGATAATTATACATTGGATTGAGCATTTGTCACTCCCGATAAATGGGAGATACGTCCAAGGATCGCTTGTGGAAGACTTGACTCTAAATCCTTGCAAGGTGATAGCTTAAGACTTGAAATGAAGATTTCACTTAACCTATCTAATTGGAGTTAACTCGGCCTGTACAAGTAAAATGAACGTCTCGCTATATGTGACTTGACATTATCCATAGTCATAATATTCAATTCAAGGATGTAGCTGATAAAGGATCGAATTATACTGTAACTAATACGGAAAGGTCAACGACAGAATCAACCTGTCTTCTTATAGCTCTGGGGGAATGTTTCGGATTTGCTAATCACATTTCGCGTACTCATTCCGTTATGCAAAGATTAAATATAATTCTGAGAAAATTAATTTAATAGTTGCGTACGGCTAGAAACAATAAAAACCTAATGGGTCACACATAAGACTTGGAGCCCAAAAGAGAAACAAATGTTAATTAATTGATGGAAGCCCAACTGAGTCCACTAAGGCCCAGTATATAGAGGGGGGCGATTTTTATGTATAATTTACATAAAGAAATTAATTTGATTTTAAACAATCCTAATTAGATTATGATTATGAATTAAATTAATTAAAGGATAAATAAGTTAGGAGGTTTAATGAGATTAAATTGCTCCTATTATTATTATCCTAAAATGTTATTATTATTATCTTTATATTTAGATATAATTATAGATAATAAATAAGAATTATATTTCGATTTTAAATTCTTATTCAGTAACCTAATTCTATCTAACTAGGGTTTAGATACAAGAGAGTATATATACCCCCTTTATATGTAAATTTTGGCCAACCCTAGTCTGCCGTAGAGAGAGAATTTTGACCCCCATAGTTGAGGACGAGATCATTCACCGCTTCCTCCCGATTCAATTGATTTTCATCTCTTTCTCTTATTCCTTGATCTTGTGTTGATTTATTATAGGCAATCTATTCCTGATTGCTTTTACACGGTTGATATCTAACTTGATTTTGGATTGTGTTTTGTTCTGTGCTCGGGAACTCGGAGTAAGAGTTGTAGGCACTTCGATTGCAACGGTAGATAGAACTTCAAATGGTATTTCCTTCTATCCCTCTTTATATGAAATAACGATTAACAGATCTTAGGTTAATGGAAAAAGGTTAAAATTTTTATATTTCCGCTGCCATACGTTAGCCTATTTTCCATCAATAGGCTGTAATCCTCTGTTTGTAGGCGGCCATTCGTACATACGCCTTCTCCCTTCTTGTTTCCAATTGGTCAAGACTTTCTTTTAACCTTTGGTCATTCCTGTCTTCACAGTAAAACAAGACTCTGTCACTAGGGACCTGGATCTCGATGGGGATCACAGCTTCTACACCATAGGTGAGGGCGAATGGTGATTCGCCAATTGCAGTTCGAGGAGTGGTTCTGTATGCCCATAGGACATTCATGAGGTGATCCGCCCACTTTTTATTATGCTCACCCAGTCTCTTTTTTATGCCATTGACAATCGTTCGATTTGTTACCTCGGTCATCCCGTTGGATTGGGGGTAGTAAACGGAGGCGAACCTGTTTTGAATGCCTTGGCTTTCGCAGAATGTTCTGAACTCTCCACAATTGAACTGCGTCCCGTTGTCAGTAATAATTGTGTGGGGAACTCCGAATCTTCCGACTATGTTGTCTCCGACAAACTTCGACCATTCACTCTGCATTTATGGAAGAGACAGCTTCGGCCTCAACCCACTTCGTAAAGTGGTCTACAGCTACTACAACATATTTCCTTTGTCTCTTGGTAGGAGGAAATGGGCCAACAATGTCGATCCCCCAGATGGCAAAAGGTCGTCCTTCAACAATGGGCTTTTGTAGGTGCTTAGCCGTGTGAGATTTGTTTGTATGGACCTGGCAATTATGACAGGACTCCACCAGTTTTTGAGCATCAAGTTCCGCCGTGGGCCACTAAAATCCTGCCAATCTGGATTTTTTCAAGATGGAGGCGGATGCTTCGTGAGCCCCGCAAGTACCTTCATGCAATTCCTTAAGGATCTGTTGTCCCTCTTCTGTCGTTACACACTTCAACCAGGGGTGACCAAAAGATTTTCTGTACAGCTGGTCGTTCATTATGGAAAAGTATGTGGCCTTTCTCACCGTACGTTTAGCCTCTTCTTTGTCTTGAGGCAAAGACCCAGTGGAGAGATACTGCTGGATTAGTGATCTCCAATCTCCTATGGCAGATGAAAGAAGAGCTACTACTTCTGGGGCGAATGCTGGCCTGTCTCTTATCTCGAATGGACATTGAAGGTCTGCCCACTGATCTTTGCTTGAGGCTAGTTTAGCCAGGTGATCCGCTTCTGTGTTTGATCCTCGCAACACGTGAACCAACTCCCACTTGGTTTCTTTAGACTCCAAATGGTTTAATAGCTTCTTGGCCTCCTCAACATACTTGAACAAAGTTTCATCTTCTACATCAAAGTTTTTGATCACCTGATTGACCATTAGCTTAGAATCGCTATAAATCACAACTCGTTCTGGCGTGATATCCTTCAGCAGGCGTAGTCCCAATATCAAGGCTTCATATTCCGCGGCGTTATTTGTTGCGGGGAATTCTAACTTCGCAGCATAATGCAACTTGATGTAGTGAGGTCCCTTGATCACTACGCCGATTCCTGAACCTTCTGTCGAAGAGGCGCCATCTGTGTAGATTGTCCATTCTTCCACTTTTGGCCTCGGAAGGCTTATGCCCTCTTCGGTGAATTTGTTCACAAAGTCTGCCAAGACTTGACTCTTCAAGGCGGATCGGCCTTCATAACGAACATCAAACTCGCCCAGGTGAATCGCCCACTCCATTAGCCTCCCTGAAGTTTCCGGCTTTTGTAATACCTTCCTCATAGGTATGTTGGTACGAACGATGACCGTGTGGGCCTGGAAATAAGGTCTTAGGCGGATTGAAGTGGTTACCACTACTAAGGCCATCTTGTCCAACCTTGAATACCGGGTTTATGCATCTTTTAAGACTTTGCTTACATAATAGATCGGATATTGTTGACCATCTTCTTCTCTTATCATGACGGTGCAACCCGCTTTATCTGTAACGAAAACATACATGTACAGGTTCTCACCTTCCAAAGGTCTGCTCATTAGAGGTGGTTCTGATAGAAAGCGCTTGATTCCCTCGAAGGCTTGCTTGCAATCTTCTTTCCATTCGAAGCCTTTCTGCTTTTTGATTACGGATAGCTCCTATTTACATAGGGTTTTTAGGATTAATTTAGTTTATTTTAATTAGCTTTTAGTTAAGTTTCTGTATTAATTTGATAATTTTTAGTTAAAATTAGTATTTTCCATTATTTATGGCATTTTCGGTGTTTTTATGGTTTTTCAGGACTATTTGAGCATTTCCGAACCAGACCCAAGCCTATTGGAGCATTTCCGGATTATTCAGGGACCGTCAAAGCACTTTTGGAATTCATCAGGGACCATTAGAGCAATTTTCAGAAGCCCAGGGACCTAAACAGATAAAAGCCGGAGCAAAATCGCCCCATTTAGGACATGTCTCGTCGAGACAATACCTGTCTCGTCGAGACACTCCTTGTCTCGACGAGACGAGGCGGGGAAAGGCGCACCAGCGCCTTCCCCCTTGCTGGAATGCGTGGATTTGGGCCTGAAGCTCATTAAATCACTTTGTAATAGCCCATTTTGCCTCCGGAGACATTAGGGTTTCTTCCTAACTCTATAAATAGGGAGCTAATCTTCATTATTCGGGGGGAGTCGTCATAATATAGACTTAAATTTCAGAATAGTTCTTTTTGCTTTTTAGATTAGATTTCCAGCTTTCTAGGTTAGATTAATTTTAGTTTTTATTTCTTATTCAAGAACAATTGATGGGAGAAGCTCCAGATCTTCTATTTTTGTAATCGGATCAGACAAAGCGGGTTTTAGATTTCTCTCTCTCTCTCTCTTATCTTTTGCTTTTATATTCAATTGAAGATGTTTTTCCATTATTCCTTTACTTCCTATTGCTATGATTAGTTTGTCTATGAATTAATCCCCATTCAATTTGGGATGGAGATGAAATTGATTGTATGAATATGTATGATTAGGGATCTAAGACCTTTGATTGATCAGATTATCCATGCTTAATGCCTAGGAATTGTTAGGAACATGATTTATGCTAGAATGAACATTGATAATGATCAACTAGCCTGTTTATGTATATAATGTGTTTAATGCCTGTGACCCTGACATTAAATAGGATTATAGATAGATGAGAACCTGACCACGGAATCGTCTATACCGAACTTGTGTAAATCTGACTTCGCTAGAGATCACTAGGAATGAGGCTTTGTGGCTGGGCTACGGCTTTAGCCTTAGTTGTCAATAAACCTAATGCTTTGTATAACCTAGGGTATATGCCTAATCAAGCCGTCACCCGAATGCATGTGAATAGGAAGGACAATACTGATCACATTAGTCTTTCACTTAGGACAATTACCTTCAAATCATTGGTAAAACATAAATCCAAACTCCCTAAACCCATACATAGGATTTAATCAAAGGATTTCTCAGCCTAGATTGTGTCATCCATTAATTCACCTTCTACCCTGTCAATTGTTCACTTTATTCTGTTATCTTTATTGCTTTCAATTCATTTAATTAGTTAATAAAAAACCCAAACTTTATCCAACCCTCTAAACAATTAGATCACTCTAGGTAGATTTACTAGTTATAACAAATAGTCTTTGTGGTTCGATCTCGTGCTTAGCACAATATTAGTTGTTGCGATAGGATAAACTTGTCCTATTAAATGCTATATACTTTACGAGCATCAAGTTTTTGGCGCCGTTGCCGGGGACTATTTCGTTTATAATTAGATTAAATTTGCCGGAAACTATTTGTTTATAATTAGATTATATTTCGAAATACCCGACAACAACACCATCAAGTTTTTGGCGCCGTTGCCGGGGACTATTTCGATTATAATCTGTGTAAATTGAATAGGTTGAAGTAGTTGTTTAGATTTGTATATATATAAAAAATATTTTTTTCGGGTTTTTCGTGTCGTCTCGTCGAGACACCTGGCTGTCTCGATGAGACATATTAAAAAAAAATGTTTTTTTTTCCGTAAAAAAAAATTCCGTCTCGTCTCAGTGAGACACTGTTCATCTCGCCGAGACGGACACGAAAAAAAATTTTTGAAAAAATAAAAAAATTAAACGTTTTTTCTTTTTCTTTTCTTTTGCTTTCTCTATTCTTATGTTTGTTTCTTTTTTTTTCTATTGGCAGAACCCTCTAATCGGAATACTCACCGACACCGGATTGATTTTCAGGACTGCAACTTGGATTTGAAAATTTAGCATCGGAAATTCGGGGTTGGATTGACAAGCCACCCCTGAGGGAGTTCTTCTATCCTATTTCTTTTCTGCACTTTATGTTTTGTTTTTTGTTGGAAGTAAATGCATGTTTTAAGTGTGGTAAGGAGATAATATGATAGGATGATTTTTGGTTCTTGCCATTTGCATGTTTTTAATTTCTTTTTGTTTTTATATTAGGTTGCATGTTTTTGTTTTAATTTTAGGATTTAATTGTTTTCGTTTGCTTTTTAATTCTAGGAATAAAATGAATCCTAGACAGTTGAATTTGATACATTTAGCTATCCCGCAATACAGTTGACAATGCGCTTAAAAATTTGCACATTCTGAATGAAATTTATGCATGCGAAAAATCTTGAACAATGTTTGAGTCTCCAAAGAATATTATTTGCCTAAAATTGACATGGAACGGAACGTTAGTTGAGGCTAGGATTGATACAAATAACCCTTCAATTGTGAGTTAGAGCCATAAAGATCAATATTTTAGACTCATGATTAGGAACAATTGATCTCTTAAGTGTGGGATTACATTTATTGTCTTTGTGCTCATAGGAATTGCATCCAATACTGGTTGAATTTTATGTTTCTATTAAACTTGAAATGATTAGGCAACCTAGGTATAGCCCTTTGTGAAATTTAGCCTATTTCTTTGTTTAGCCAAAATCCCTTAACAATTTCACTAGATAAGCCCCCTTGAGCCTTTTACCCCTTTCTTTGATCAACCCTGTTACAAACCTTAGCCTTCTTAAATATCCTTTCTCACCCAAGTTAATTGACTCAATTTAGTTTTGATAAATCCTTAAACACACCTATCCTTCAAATTCTCGCTAGCAATCATTAAACGGTTGTACTTTTAATAGAACAAGCAACCTTTACCCATTTGATTCACTCTTTATCCCCTCTATTCAAAAGAAAAAATGGTTAAAAACCAAATAAAAAAAACAATAAAATAGAGGAAATGATAAAAGATGTGTTTATATTTTAGTTGCTTCCCAAAATCACAAAAACAACCTTGAGCTTAAACCTTCTTTTACATAGCGGATAACGTGTCCCTTTTGGATTCTGACTTGCTTGAGGACAATCAAGATCTTAAGTGTGGGGAGGTGGTTTATAGCTCCTAATGCGAAAAATGTGTCATTTTTGCAAAAATTTTAACTATTTGAGTCATTTAACTTTTTGCCTATAAATTTCCTTTTTCCTACCCCAACCTTTAGCCCATGTTACAACCCTTTAAAGACCTATGATTTTGTTTAATTTTAATGCATTAATTTTGACCGGATGGATGATGCAATCCCAATGTGACCACTTTGTACAATTAAATGTAGAGAGCTTACAAATAAAAAAATTTCACCCAAACACTTGAGCGTTAGAGTGACCACTTGTGAGCTATCAATTTTAGTCATTTTCTTTCGTTTTCATGAAGTGTTGATTGATAAAACCAATTAATCAGTTTTGGAGACTCGTCTGAGATTCATTATGTTTTTAATTGCAAAATGAGTAGTCTGAACTGTTGTGAATAATAAAGTGTAGTATATTCTTGTTTTTGTAAGGGAGCTATTTGTTGATTTTTCTCTGTTTTGAATTCTGTCTTGCTTGGGGACAAGCAAGATTCAAGTGGGGGGATGTTGATAGCTCCCATTTATGTAAGGTTTTTAGGATTAATTTAGTTTGTTTTAATTAGCTTTTAGTTAAGTTTCTGTATTAATTTGATAATTTTTAGTTAAAATTAGTATTTTCCATTATTTATGACATTTTCGGTGTTTTTATGGTTTTTCGGGACTATTTGAGCATTTTCGAACCAGACCCAAGCCTATTGGAGCATTTCCGAATTATTCAGGGACCGTCAAAGCACTTTTGGAATTCATCAAGGACCATTAGAGCACTTTTCGGAAGCCCAGTGACCTAAACAGATAAAAGTCGGAGCAAAATCGTCCTATTTAGGACCTGTCTCGTCGAGACAATACCTGTCTCATCGAGACAGGCCCTCGTCTCGTCGAGACACTCCTTGTCTCGACGAGACGAGGCGGGGAAAGGCGCACCAGCGCCTTCCCCCTTGCTGGAATGCGTGGATTTGGGCTTGAAGCCCATTAAAACACTTTGTAATAGCCCATTTTGCCCCCGGAGACATTAGGGTTTCTTCCTAACTCTATAAATAGGGAGCTAATCTTCATTATTCAGGGGGAGTCGTCATAATGTAGACTTAAATTTCAGAATAGTTCTTTTTGCTTTTTAGATTAGATTTCCAGCTTTCTAGGTTAGATTAATTTTAGTTTTTATTTCTTATTCAAGAACAATTGATGGGAGAAGCTCCAGATCTTCTATTTTTGCAATCGGATCAGACAAAGCGGGTTTTAGATTTCTATCTCTCTCTTATCTTTTGCTTTTATATTCAATTGAAGATGTTTTTCCATTATTCCTTTACTCCCTATTGCTATGATTAGTTTGTCTATGAATTAATCCCCATCCAATTTGGGATGGGGATGAAATTGATTGTATGAATATGTATGATTAGGGATCTAGAACCTTTGATTGATCAGTTTATGCATGCTTAATGCCTAGAAATTGTTAGGAACATGATTTATGTTAGAATGAACATTGATAATGATCAACTAGCCTGTTTATGTATATAATGTGCTTAATGCCTGTGACCCTGACATTAAATAGGATTATAGATAGATGAGAACCTGACCATGGAATTGTTTATACCGAACTTGTGTAAATCTGACTTCGCTAGAGACCACTAGGAATGAGGCTTTGTGGCTGGGCTACGGCTTTAGCCTTAGTTTTCAATAAACCTAATGCTTTGCATAACCTAGGGTATATGCCTAATCAAGCCGTCACCCGAATGCATGTGAATAGGAAGGACAATACTGATCACATTAGTCTTTCACTTAGGACAATTACCTTCAAATCATTGGTAAAACATTAATCCAAACTCCCTAAACCCATATATAGGATTTAATCAAAGGATTCCTCAGCCTAGATTGTGTCATCCATTAATTCACCTTCTACCCTGTCAATTGTTCACTTTATTATGTTATCTTTATTGCTTTCAATTCATTTAATTATTTAAACAAAAACCTAAACATTTATCCAACCCTCTAAACAATTAGATCACTCTAGGTAGATTTACTGGTTATAACAAATAGTCTTTGTGGTTCGATCTCGTGCTTAGCACAATATTAGTTGTTGTGATAGGATACACTTGTCCTATTAAATGCTATATACTTTACAAGCATCAATTACTTCATAAAAAGGTTGGCATCTACGAGCAGAGCATGAGATGAATCGACCAAGCGCTATGATCCGCCCGTTAAGGCGTTGCACTTCCCTGACATTTTGTGGCGCCTTCATGTCTAGCACCGCCTTGATTTTATCTGGGTTGGGACCCACTCCCTTCTGGCTGATCATGTATCCCAGGAATTTTCCATAAGTTGCCCCGAAAGTACACTTCTCAGGATTAAGCTTGATGTTATGGTGACGAAGGACTCCTAAGACCTCCCTTATGTCCTCTGCATGTTTCTCTATGGTGGTGCTTTTAATGATCATATCATCCACATAGACTGAGAAGTTATCACCTTTTCTTCCTTCGAATATTTTATTCATCATCCGCTGGTAAGTAGCTCCGTCGGTTTTGAGCCCGAAGGGCATGACCTTAAAGCAATAGGTCACTTGGTGTGTTACGAAGGAGGTCTTGATCCTGTCAGACGGTTCCATCGGGATCTGGTGATAGCTAGATTTCACATCTGTAAAGGAATACATTGCATGCCCAGCGGTTCCATCAACTAGAATATCAATACAAGGCAGAGGGTAGTTGTCTTTGGGACAAGCCTTGTTAAGATCCGTGAAGTCGATACACATGCGGTATGATCCGCCTACCTTCTTGACTAGGACCACATTCGCCAGCCACTGCGTATAAATAACTTCTTCAATGGCGTCCGCCTTTCTCAATTTAGAGACCTCTTCCTCAATTACTTTCTGTCTATCTGGACCATGATTCCTTCGCTTTTGTGCTACAGGGACCGCATCTTCGGCGATATTGAGTTTATGGGTGATCACTTCTGGACTGATTCCTATGAGGATCTCATCTTTCCATACGAACACACCCTCGGACTTGAGAAGAACCGTTGTGATGTCCTCCTTAACCTCTTCTTTTAACCCTCTGGCGATTCGTACCTGCTTGCCCTTCGCTATAAGGAACATTTCCGTATCTCCAAGGGCCGTCGTAACAAGGTCTTCCTCATCATCATCTTTAGACTGCGGGCGAATCGACAGGGATGCCGAATATGTCTCCTGGGCAACTTTCTGGTTCCCTTTGATCATTACACCTCCTTTGGCAGTAGGGATGTACATCGTCAAATGGCGAATTGATATAAGAGCCGCCACTTCTGAGATGAAAGGCCGCCCTAAGATGATATTGTATGCTAATTGACCATCCATGATGGAGAACTCCAGATCTCCCATCCATACTTGGTCGTCATCCGCTAACTCGCATTCCAGTGTCATTGGCCCTTTGTCTGGATTGTGTGTCCCGTCACTCCCAGAATATCTACAATGGTGGTCTCGATTTAAATAGGGTCAACCTTGAGTTTGGCGAATGCACCCCTGGTGATGACATTACAAGAACTACAAGTGACAATGGCATCTGCATGTGGAGAGATAGCCGGACCAACGTCTGCAAAGGGACGGTTGAGCGACGCTCTATCCAAAGCAGTGGTCTTTGCTTTCTTTATCGTAGGCTGATATCCTGGTCCGCCAGCAATAACATTAATGACTCCTTTAGCCTTTTTCTTTGGATCATCTCTGGGTATATCACCATCTCCATTTCTATCATTCTGGACGAACCTGTCTAGCTTTCCTCTCTCAATAAGCCTCTCGATTTCCCTAGCCAACTCCCAGCATGCATCTGTATCATGGCCATTCCTCCTGTGGTATTTGCAATAATTTTTGGGGTTTTTTCCCGTGTTGGTGTACTCCCCCCTTTTGGTTCGGGGTATGAAATGCTCCGTTTATGCTGGCTGTTCTCTATCCACATCAGCACTTCGCTTTTGGAAGCGTTCAACGACATGAATGATGGTGCATATGCTGATTTATTCCTGGAGCCTCTTCGCCTGTTCCAGGAGGATGAGTCAGGGAGCCTTTCTTTTTCCTTATCTCGTCTCCGAGATTCGCCCCTTCCTTTCTTGGGTGGAGATGTCGACTCTCTACGAATATCATCGACTTCCATGAAGTCTTTGCACCTGTCTATCAGCTCCGCCATATCATGCGGTTTGTTTCTGATCAGATCCTCCTGCAAGATCTTACATGTTGTGTTTTTTACGAGCGCTTCCACTGCCATGGAGAGATCCACATCAACAATGCGAATACACAATTTATTGAACTTGTCGACATACTCCCGAAGAGGTTCATTCTCTTTTTGCTTTAACTCGAAGAGTTTTCTCGATTTAACCACTGGAGGGATGCTTCCTGCGAATTTTGAATAGAATTCTCCACTCAATTGATCCCAGCTGTTTATCGATTCGGGGCGGAGAGATTGGAACCAATCGTAGGCCGGACCTTTTAGTGTGGTGATGAACATTCGGCATTGCACTGCTTCGCTTGCACGGTTAAGCCAGAGCAACATGCGGTACTTCCTTGCATAGGCTTCAGGATTATCCTCGCCAGAATAGGCTGGTATATTTGGAATTTTAAAATGCCTATCCGTCTCCTCGGCCTCAATCCATGCGGCGAAGGGCGATTCCCGATTGGTGAACGGATTACGCCTAGCATTCTCTTCATTCTGTCTACGTACCTCATCCCTGATCTGATCCGCCATAGAACCTTGACCCCTTCTAGGGCGCCCTCTACTACGGGACCTGCTTCTCTATGAGGATGAGGAGCTTGATTCTGACGAAGGGTCTGATGGTGACCTACCGCCGCCACGTCCCCTGGGTGGAGACCGCCCCCTTGATGGAGATCGTCCTCGATTACCTCCATCTGGCGAGGGATGTTGTATAACCTGGCGAGGTGATCCAGCTTGGTGCTCGTTTCCTCTTTGTTCGGGGGGTGGAGGTGACTTTCTTCGCCGAGGGGATTTAGTTTTGCGTCTACGATGAGAACGAGATCTGGATCGTCCCTTCCTGTTTGATCGCGTCCGTTTCTTACGCCTATGATCGTCACGTCTGCCTTCCGACTGATCCATTGCCGTATCATTCCATCCCTGGTTCGTCGCTGGCGGAGCTCGAGGTTCGCCAATAGTGATCCCTGGATTTGTCGTTTTTCTCCGGGGAAATTGATCATTTCTTTGACTTCCCTCTGGTATATCATGAAATAACGCTCGATTTAATGGCAGATTGTCGTCGAGCCCCAAGTTGACAATTGTCGAATCTATGGGTTGAGAGAGAAAAAATGACGAGTCACGGCGAGCATTAGACATAACATTGGCGTTCTGCCATTGCGATAGGGTTGATCTTGGCGGCAGGCGGCGATTAGGTGGGAAGGCAGCTCCGGTCGTTTCTCCACCTACATCTCAGTTCGTCAAGAATGCTCTTAATCGACCTTCCATAATAGGTCCATGCTCTCTACCTACGGTACTTGTGCAAATATCCAAAAGGGTTTCTGGTGACATGTTCCCTTCATCATGGATGATTGGCGCATCGGGATCGATGCGTCCAGCGTCTATGGTGGGATTAACGCGACCAGCGCTTGTAGTGGGATTAATTGATGGTGGTATGGGTGGTACCGAAGCACCTGTTGAGGGGTTGGATTCCCCGCTTGCCATGTTTAACTCGTGAACTAAGTCCTTTTTAGTTTAGAACTTCCACGTTCACTGCACCAATTGATAACTGGCGATGAACTTCTGATCGGATTCCTTCCCTGCGGGGGGCGTCGTTGGGTTTGACGGGGGGAAGCTCCGATGCCAAAGTCAGTATTCAGAATAAAGAATAAACTATATTGACAAGAGAAAGGTTTTGAGTGAGAATGTGAATGTGTACCTCAATAGCTTGGGATGCAAGCTATTTATAGTCATGTGGTCGTAACTCCCAGTAACCAGAAAGTCTCCATTAATGCCTCATTAATGGTGGTTACGGGTCTCTTTTAAGTGTGGCCGTTAGCTCATTAACGGTCCATTAATTGCCTTTATTAAGAATCGACTCTACCGTTCAGCGGGCGGATCAAAGCGTGATGGCGAGTCTCACGTAGGTTTGACTACGGATCTCATGTGGCGGAGTCTAGGTGATCCGCCCCCTGGATTACTTGTTTGATACGCCATTGCTTCTTATATCGTCCCAATACGCGGCCGTTTTGGTAAATATCCTCTTTGATCCTATGGATAATATCTCGATGTTATCAAGTAGTGTCAAAAGCCTAAACGTCTATCATTCCCGATGGTTCTCTAAAAGCTTCGTCGAAGCTGAGAAACCCTTCTGCGAGTGGATCTCAAAGAACGGATGGACTACCCTCTTCTCTCTCCCTGGAACAACCTACCCACAACTGGTGAAGGAATTCTACGCAAACCTGAAAGTAGCCGACGATGACGACGACTATCTGGTAACTCAGGTCAAGAATAAGGAGATCACCATCACCCCCTCTTATCTCGCTATCCTGCTAAAGATTAAAGCAGAAGGTGCATAACTACGATGCACAAATGATTACAAGCGGGTTGAGTATAAGGCTGAGTTCTGTAAACCCAAGAACCACGTTGGTGAGATCTCCAGTACCAATTTGGGCCAGCCTCATGATAGCTCCCATTTATATAGGGTTTTTAGGATTAATTTAGTTTGTTTTAATTAGCTTTTAGTAAAGTTTTTATATTAATTTGATAGTTTTTAGTTAAATTTAGTATTTTCCATTATTTATGGCATTTTCGGTGTTTTCAGGGTTTTTGAGGACCTTTCGTGCATTTTCGAACCAGACCCAAGCCTATTGGAGCATTTCAGGATTATTCAAGGACCGTCAGAGCACTTTTGGGATTCATCAGGGACCATAGAGCACTTTTCGGAAGCCCAGAGACCTAAACGGATAAAAACCGGAGCAAAATTGCCCCTTTTAGGACCTGTCTCGTCGAGACAATACCTGTCTCGTCGAGACACTCCTTGTCTTGACGAGACGAGGCGGGGGAAGGCGCACCAGCGCCTTCCCCCTTACTGAAATTCGTGGATCAGGGCCCAGAACCCATTTAAACACTTTATACATGTCCTATTTTGCCCCCGGAGACATTAGGATTTCTCCCTAACTCTATAAATAGGGAGCTAATCTTCATTATTCGGGGGGATTAGCCACTCAATAAATCGGAAAGCCGATAGGGCTTTCTCGCCTCCACAATGTAATTTATATTTTTAGATTAGATTTCCAGCTTTCTAGATTAGGTTTATTTTCAGTTTTGTCTTTTCTTTCAAGAACGATTGATGGGAGAAGCTCCTCATCTTCTATTTTTATAATCAAATCAGACAAAGCGGGTTTTAGATTTCTATCTCTCTCTTTTATCTTTTGCTTTTATAATTTATTGTGGATGTTTTCCGTTATTCATGATTTCCTCCTATTATGATTAGTTTGTCTATGAACTGATCTCCATCCAATTTGGGATGGGGATGAAATTGATTATATGGATATGTATGATTAGGGATCTATGACCTTTGATTGATCAGTTTATGCATGCTTAATGCCTAGAAATTGTTAGGAACATGATTTATGCTAGAATGAACATTGATAATGATCAACTAGCCTGTTTATGTATATAATGTGCTTAATGCCTGTGACCCTGACATTAAATAGGATTATAGATAGATGAGAACCTAACTATAGAATCGTCTATACCGAACTTGTGTTAACCTGATTTCCCTAGAGACCACTAGGAATGAGGCTTTGTGGCTGGGCTATGGCTTTAGCCTTAGTTGTCAATAAACCTAATGCTTTGCATGACCTAGGGTATATGCCTAATCAAGCCGTCACCCGAATGCATGTGAATAGGAAGGACAATACTGATCACATTAGTCTTTCACTTAGGATAATTACCTTTAAATCATTGGTAAAACATAAATCTGAACTCCCTAAACCCATACATAGGATTTAATCAAAGGATTCCTCAACCTAGATTGTGCCATCCATTAATTCACATTCTACCCTGTCTATTGTTCACTTTATTTTGTTATCTTTATTGCTTTTGATTCGTTTAGTTAGTTATTCACAAACCCAAATCTTTATCCAACCCTCTAAACAATTAGATCATTCTAGGTAGATTTGCTAGTTGTAACAAATAGTCCTTGTGGTTCGATCTCGTGCTTAGCACAATAGTACTTGTTGCAATAGGATACACTTGTCCTATTAAATGCTATATACTTTACGAGCATCACCTCAAAGACAGGCATACTACATCCTGACCAACTACCTGTTTCCCAAGGTCAATTCCTCCTCCTCAGCCTCAAACTTTGAGCAATGTTTCATCTGGCACATGCTGAACTACAAGCCGCTCAACATGCCCATCTTTCTCATTGGGCCTTTCCAACGCAGCACCGGGTTCCTCAGGATGGGCTCTCCTATCACCAAAATCCTTCAGGATCACCAGGTCAGCTTAAAAGAGGAAATCGATGTAGAGGGAACTGAAATCACCTTAGCAATCCTGTTCGGCTTAGCTCACAGCCTTCCTTTCAAACCTAAGAAAGGTAAGGAAAATATGGTTGAAGAAGCACCTGTTGAGTCACCTCAGAAAGGAAAGAAAACCATGGTTGAAGAAGCACCTGTTGAACGACTCAAGAGGGATAAGATGAGGAAAGCTGACCCTCCTCAACACCGACAACCAAAGATATTAATCAAACTGTGAAGAAGATTAGGCTGGCGGTAAGGGAAAAGAAAGCTGCTTCTGTTGATCCAGCTCAAAAGAAACCGGAGTCAGCTGTGTTGGGGTTTAGTGTCCTATAGACAATTGTTCTAGGATACAAACTTAATGTAAATGAATTGTTCTTTATATCATTTGTTTAATGAGATATATGTTTTATAACTATATAAAGGCAATCCCTTTTAAGCACTAAATAAAGTCTAATAAAAGGAAATCCGTAAGTTTATTTAAAGTGATTATAAAGTGTTCATACAAGCATGAAGTGAGACAAAACTTTATAGTAAACTGATATGTTTGGGATTGACATATCACTGTTGAGACTTGTATGTAACAATGTCTTCTGTCCGACAGAAAGCTGATCTCACAAGCTTCATATATACAGATATCTGGACAGTTACATAGATCCGATGAAACGTTGTTCATTAGGATTGGGGATCCGATTTGAGATAACAAGATGGGTAGATTCATCCTTGTCACCTGTTCATCTCATTGGTATTAATAGGTATAACTAACCCTCAAACTCAAAGGAATATTAATTGGTATTCTAGATTACGGAATGTGATGCTTTGACTCTGGTGTAACACGATCCTTAACGGAGATGACTCTGGGGTGTGAACAGTAGACGTTGGGTATCACAGGAAGTAATTACGGAGTCGTTATATATTGGATTGAGCATTTATCACTCCCGATAAATGGGAGATACATTCATGGATCGCTTGTGGAAGACTCGACTCTAAATCCTTGCAAGGTGATAGCTTAAGAGTAGGAAATACAGATTTCACTTAACCTATCTTTTTGAGTTGACTCGGCCTATACAAGTAAAACGAATGTCTCGCTATATATGACTTGACATCACCCATAGTCATAAGATTCAGTTCAAGGATGTAGTTGATAAAGGATCGAATTATACTGTAACTAATACGGAAAGGTTAACGACAGAATCAACCTGTCTTCTTATAGCTCTGGGGGAATGATTACGGACTTGCTAATCACATACTCTGTACATCATTCCGTTATGCAAAGATTAAATATAATTCTTTGAAAATTAATTTAATAACGTTGCATACGGCTAGAAGCAATAAGAACCTAATGGATCACACATAAGACTTGGAACCTAAAAGAGAGATAGATGTTAATTAATTGATAGAAGCCCAGTTGAGCCCAACAAGGCCCATGGACATAAGGGGGTCGAAATTCATGTAGTAATATACATGAATAATTAATTTGATTTTGTTAATCCTAATTAGATTAGGAATATGAATTAAATTAATTAAGAGATAATTAAGTTAGGAGTTTTAATTAGATTAATATACTCCTATTATTATCCAATAAGGTTATTATTATTATCCTTAATATATTAGATATATAGTGAGATAATAATTAGGAATTCTATTCCGAATGGAATTCCTATTCAGTAACCTAATTCTATCTAACTAGGGATTAGATACAAGAGATTATAAATACCCATTCCCTTGAGATTTTCGAAATCAAAGAAAGCCACACCCTCCTGTGATTTTCGAAAATCACCTAGTCCAAGAGAGAGAAAATTCGACACCCCTAGTTCGAGGACGAGATTTCTCTACGGCTTTGTTTGATCAATTGATTTTCATCTATTTCTTTTATCCTTGCTCTTGTGTTGATTAATTAGAGGCAATCTACTTTGATTGCTATTAAACGGTTGATTCCAAATTAATCTTCTCGTGTTTTATTTCGTGTTTGAGAACTCGAAGAAGAAAAACAAACAAAAGGGAGAAATTCGTTTTACTACTACTACATCAGGTCAGTTCACGATTTCACGGATTCCCGGAGATTGAACCGTCGGATCGTCGCGATTTTTGTACAGGAGCTTCTAGACATATTCTTCCACGTTGCCACCGAAGGGATTGTCGTTCGGAGGTCTGGAATGTCTGTTTTGGATAGGGGCAGATTGGTAGACAGTTTCTATCTCTTTTGAAGTTGTGGGCACTTCGTTTGCAACGGTAGATAGAACTTCTAAAAGGTATTTCTTCTTATCCTTTTTTATATGAAATAACGGTTAACGAATCTTGTGGTTAAATGGAAATAGGTTAAAATTTTATATTTCCGCTGCTATACCTTAGCCTAATTTCCAACAGTGGTATCAGAGCCATCGTTAAATCCGTAATTTCATATATGAAAATTTAGAAGTTTTCAATAGGATTGAATAAATATTTATAGTTAGGATTAATTAACAAATTGTTTTGATTAATTAATTCTAAAGATAAATAAGTTTTAATTAATTGTTAATTAAAATAGATTGTGCGTATGTTCCTAATTATTTTGGTTGATAATCATCATAACAAAATCTATTAGTTTTATAGTTAGATTGATAAAATCAGTTTTATTAATTCTAAAGATAAAACGGAAATCTATAGTAGTTTTTCCTATTTTCTGAAAATCGTTTAAAAACCGTTTTAGAACTGATATATATATATATATTTAAAATCATTTTTATATATTTTAAATACATATGTTTCAGAAATTGATAGTTTTCTGTTTTGATTATCGAATGAAAAATTCGTTTAAAAGTTTGTTTTACCAATTTGTAAACCAAAATGTTAAATGAATTAAAATCAAAATAATTGGGACGTGCATAATTAAAGTTTTGTATAGTTATATTAATCTAAAGATTAATATAAAAGATACGAAACTATTAGAAGTAAAATTGGATGAAAGTTAATTTGATATGTTAATGTGATCAACATAAATATTACATAAGATAGTTATGTAATCAACCAATTAAATTTATTTAATTGAGTCTATGCATGTTAGGAGTTATGGACATATTTGGACCCTCTTTAGTCTTTTGGTATTTTTGAAATAGGGCCTGCGAGTCCTGCCTTTCTACTATCTATTGTAATTTCTCCTCTCATCTGATTCCCTTCAATTCAATTGAAGTTTTCTTTAGTAGTATAGAAATTAATATGTAATTTCAAGGCGCCATGGAGAAGACGGAGGACCTAAAGAGAAATATGTAATAGTTAGTATTTCCTTAGGTTTGCCCTTTTATTCCGTCTCTGGCTCGACGGAATAATTTAGATGATATGTCCATAACGCCAATATATGTGAATGTATGTGGCTGATGTATGCTAAAGCAAATCAAGACTAAGTTAGATTATGAGACCTAAAATAAAATCCCTCATTAAAAAGTTAAGTAAATAAACAAGTTATTAAATTCGGTTGCCCCTCCCTAATATTATAATTCAGCCGGCAGTGCTGAGGGCCTTTGGGTTGTTGAGTAAATTCAAGCTCGGGGTCCTTCGGTAACACCTGAATTATCGAAAATCATTTTTCATGAATATGGGGTAATACTTAAATTAGATTATGATAATTGGATGAGTAAACTCATGTTGTCATAAACTAATGGGCAAGACGGTTGGGATTAATATGAATAGCATATTAGTTACTAATGTGGTTAGTAACCCAATAACATAGGAATCACATTAAAGATGTGATTGATTACATGAATCTACCTAATGAATAAGACTAGCTTGTTGAGTAAACTCAAGGCGAAATCTCAGGAGTTAGGATCCTAGCTCACTAAAGGATTTGTGAAATTCTTCGAATTAATATGGAGGGCTGTTAATTTGGCAAAATAGTGGGAGCAATCTAAAATAAACTAAAAGGCCTATAATTTTAGATTGATATACTTTAAGCAAATGAATGACATACGTTTACTCTTTCTCACTCTCAGGTTTAATTAAACCCACTCTTATAATCATGACTAAAACCAATCTGCAAAACATTCTTACCGATAACAAATTGAATGGTTCAAACTTCACCGACTGGTTTCGTATCGATACCCTCTCTCCCTGCTGATGATGCTCCCATTGAGGAAATTGATGCTTACCAGAAGTATAAGGCTGATGATGATCATGCCGGATGCATCATACTTGCATCGATGACACCGGAATTACAAAGGCAACATGAGGAAATGGATGCCTATTCCATCATCATGCACCTAAAGGAATTGTTTGGGAAACAAACCAGGTGCGAACGCTACGAGATATCCAAGTTGCTATATCGTAGTAGGATGCAAGAGGGCACATCTGTCATGACACATTGTGTCAAGATGATTGGCTACATTACCAAACTTTCTAGTATTGGATTTGCGATGGATAACGAATTAAGTATAGACTTAATTCTTCAATCCCTCCCAGAAAGTTATTCACAGTTCATTATGAACTATCAGATGAATGACTTGCAAACCTCTCTTGAAGAGCTTGCAAATATGCTCAAGTCAGTTGAGCCCAATATGAAGAAAGAGAAAGCCATACCGGCTCTTGTCATAGAGGGATCAAAGAAGAGGAAAGGGAATTCTCCCAATCCTAAATATCCCAAGAAAGGCAAGAAAGTCGTGCCCAACAAAACTAAGGGAAAGGAAGTGAAGAAGCCCAAAGGAGAGTGCCACTTCTGTGGTAAAGACGGGCATTGGAAAAGAAACTGTTGGTGTACCTAGCCTTCCTCAAAAGGGGAAAAAGCTGGGACTTCAACATCTGGTATGTTTTATATTGAAATTTCACAGTCTGAATCTTTTGGTACTTGATACCGGATGCAGCCTGAGGATATTCCAGGAATATCTAGAAATATTATTTCTATTAGCCGCCTTGTTGACGACGGCTTTTCATATTTCAATAAAAGACAAACGTTGCGATTTTTATAGAGATTCGATCTTCTATTTTTCAGGAATATCACAAAATGGGATTTATGTGTTAGATGACAAAATTTCTGTTTTCGCAATTGATACCAAAAGACATAAGCTAGATAATTCAACTTACTTGTGGCATTGTCGTTTAGGCCATATAAACAAAAGACGCATGCTTAAGCTACATCAAGATGGGCTTATAAATTCAATTGATCCCGAATCATTGGAAACATGCGAATCATGTTTAAAAGGTAAAATGACAAAGACACCCTTTAGCAATAAAGGTGAGCGTGTATCAGACACTCTAGGACTTATTTATTCAGATGTATGCGGTCCTATGTCAGTCCAAGCAAGAGGAGGATTCAGATTCTTCATAAGCTTCATAGATGACCATACCCGATATGGTTACATCTACTTGATTTAGCACAAATCAGAAGCTTTTGAGAAATTCAAATGCTTCAAGAATGAAGTAGAAAATTAATTAAGAAAGAAAATAAAGACGCTTCGATCTGATCAAGGTGGTGAATATCTTTCAGATGATTTTCTGAATTATCTAACTGAATGTGGGATATGCTCACAATGGACACCTCCCTATACACCACAACACAATGGTGTATCCGAGAGGAGAAACCGTACCCTACTAGATATGGTACGATCCATGATGAGTATGGCCTTGCTTCCAAAGACGTTCTGGGGCTATGCCTTAGAAACTGCCCTCTTCACCCTAAATCGAGTACCAACTAAATCCGCTAGTTCCACACCATATGAATTTTTTGTTGGTAGGAAACCCGTGTTTTCATTTATGAGAGTATGGGGTTGTTCAGCCTTTGTCAAACGCATTGCGTCCGACAAACTAGATTCGAAATCTGATAAATGTTTCTTCATTGGATACCCTAAGGAAACTATGGGATATTACTTCTATCATCCAGATGATCAGAAAGTAATCGTATCCAAGCACGCAACCTTCTTAGAGAAAGAGTTTCTTGAAGAAACACAAAAGGGAAGCATGATTGAACTTGACGAAGTTCAAGAAGAAGAAACACCGACTGAAACAACAGAGGCGGTTGAGGTACCCGAAGGAGTCCCATTAGATGAGACTCCAGTGCCACCTATTCGTAGATCACAAAGAGTTCGTGAACTCCCAGTTAGATATGGTTTTCTAGTGGGAGATGATAATGAGGTTCCCGTGTTAGACGATGAACCCAAAAACTACGAAGAGGATCTTACTAGTCCAGATTCTAAAGCATGGCTTGAGGCCATGGATTCTGAAATGGATTCCATGCATACTAACCAAGTGTGGACTTTGGTTGATCCACCCGAAGGGATAATACCCATTGGGTGCAGGTGGATCTTCAAAAAGAAGACAGACATGGATGGAAAGGTTGGCACATACAAAGCTAGGTTAGTAGCGAAAGGATATCGTCAGAAGCAAGGAATTGATTATGACGAAACTTTCTCTCCTGTGGCTATGTCCAAATCAATCAGAATCATGCTTGCAATTGCCGCTCACTACGATTATGAGATTTGGCAAATGGATGTGAAAACAGCTTTCCTAAACGGAAACCTGCTTGAGGATGTATATATGATGCAGCCTGAAGGTTTCATATCGAAGGATGCAAATAAAGTTTGCAAACTTCAGAGATCCATTTATGGACTCAAGCAAGCATCTAGAAGCTGGAATAAGCGTTTTGACGAAACCATAAAACAATTTGGTTTTGAACAAAATTGCGAAGAAGCTTGCATTTACAAGAAAGCAAGTGGGAGCTCTATAGCATTTCTCATACTATATGTGGACGATATATTATTAATGGGAAATGACGTTGCTCTCTTACAGTCAGTGAAAGTATGGTTATCTGGTAACTTCTCAATGAAAGACCTTGGTGAAGCAGCTTATATACTTGGTATAAAGATCTATAGAGATAGATCGAGAAGACTGCTTGGTCTTTCACAGGCTACATACATTGAAAAGGTGCTGAATCGGTTTAGCATGCTTGAATCGAAACGAGGTAACTTACCCATGTTACATGGAGTAAAGTTAAACAATCATCAATGTCCTAAAACCGATGATGATAAACGACGCATGGTTGTAGTCCCGTACGCCAGCGCAATCGGTTCGATTATGTATACTATGCTATGCACTAGACCTGACGTAGCGTTCGCGTTATCTGTAACGAGTCGTTACCAAGGGAATCCGGGAGACGAGCATTGGATTGCCGTCAAGAACATTCTTAAGTACTTGAGAAGAACTAAAGATATGTTCCTAGTGTACGAAGAAGGTGATCTGAAAATAGAAGGATTTTCAGACGCAAGTCATCTCACAGATGAGAATGATTCTAAATCCCAATCAGGATACCTGTTTATCTTGAATGGGGGCACGGTCAGTTGGAAGAGTTCCAAGCAGGGAAGCGTAGCTTTCTCTACGACCGAGTCAGAGTATATCGCAGCTGTGGAAGAAGCAAAGGAAGCGGTTTGGATTAGAAAGTTCATTACAGAACTAGGTGTGGTGCCTGACATTGTCAAATCCCATTACACTGTACTGTGATAACAATGGAGCCATTGCGCAAGCAAAGGAACCACGGTCTCATAATGCATTCAAGCATTACCTTAAGTGATACCACATCATTAGAGAGATTATGGCTAGAAGAGATGTGAGAATAGAAAGAGTACTTACAGAGGACAACGTTGCAGATCCGTTGACAAAGCCTTTAACCCAGAGAATACATGATCGTCATTTAACTTCTACTGGGATAAGTTTTAGAAACAATTGGCTTTCGTCCAAGTGGGAGTATGTTGGGGTTTAGTGTCCTATAGACAATTGTTCTAGGATACAAACTTAATGTAAGTGAATTGTTCTTTATATCATTTGTTTAATGAGATATATGTTTTATAACTATATAAAGGCAATCCCTTTTAAGCACTAAATAAAGTCTAATAAAAGGAAATCCGTAAGTTTATTTAAAGTGATTATAAAGTGTTCATACAAGCATGAAGTGAGACAAAACTTTTATACCAAACTGATAAACTTAAAACCACCCCAAGTCAAGTGATATGTTTGGGATTGACATATCACTGTTGAGACTTGTATGTAACAATGTCTTCTGTCCCACAGAAAGCTGATCTCACAAGCTTCATATATACGGATATCTGGATAGTTACATAGATCCAATGAAACATTGTTCATTAGCATTGGGGATCCGATTTGAGATAACAGGATGGGTAGATTCATCCTTGTCACCTGTTCATCTCATTGGTATTAATAGGTATAACTAATCCTCAGACTCAAAGGAATATTAATTGGTATTCTGGATTACGGAATGTGATGCTTTGACTCTGGTGTCACACGATCCTTAACAGAGATGACTCTGGGGTGTGAACAGTAGACGTTGGGTATCACAGGAAGTAATTGCGGAGTCGTTATATATTGGATTTAGCATTTATCACTCCCGATAAATGGGAGATACATCCATGGATCGCTTGTGGAAGACTCGACTTTAAATCCTTGCAAGGTGATAGCTTAAGAGTAAGAAATACAGATTTCACTTAACCTATCTTTTTGAGTTGACTCGGCCTGTACAAGTAAAACGAACGTCTCGCTATATGTGACTTGACATCACCCATAGTCATAAGATTCAGTTCAAGGATGTAGTTGATAAAGGATCGAATTATACTGTAACTAATACGTAAAGGTTAACGACAGAATCAACCTGTCTTCTTATAGCTCTGGGGGAATGATTACGGACTTGCTAATCACATACTCTGTACATCATTCCGTTATGCAAAGATTAAATATGATTCTTTGAAAATTAATTTAATAACGTTGCATACGGCTAGAAGCAATAAGAACCTAATGGATCACACATAAGACTTGGAACCTAAAAGAGGGATAGATGTTAATTAATTGATAGAAGCCCAATTGAGCCCAATAAGGCCCATGAACATAAGGGGGTCGAAATTCATGTAGTAATATACATGAATAATTAATTTGATTTTGTTAATCCTAATTAGATTAGGAATATGAATTAAATTAATTAAGAGATAATTAAGTTAGGAGTTTTAATTAGATTAATATACTCCTATTATTATCCAATAAGGTTATTATTATTATCCTTAATATATTAGATATATAGTGAGATAATAATTAGGAATTCTATTCCGAATGGAATTCCTATTCAGTAACCTAATTCTATCTAACTAGGGGTTAGATACAAGAGATTATAAATACCCCTTCCCTTGAGATTTTCGAAATCAAAGAAAGTCATACCCTACTGTGATTTTCGAAAATCACCTAGTCCAAGAGAGAGAAAATTCGACACCCCTAGTTCGAGGACGAGATTTCTCTACGGCTTCGTTTGATCAATTGATTTTCATCTATTTCTTTTATCCTTGATCTTGTGTTGATTAATTAGAGGCAATCTACTTTGGTTGCTATTCAACGGTTGATTCCAAATTAATCTTCCCGTGTTTTATTTCGTGTTTGGGAACTCGAAGAAGAAAAACAAACAAAAGGGAGAAATTCGTTTTACTACTCCTACATTAGGTCAGTTCACGATTTCACGGATTCCCGGAGATTGAACCGTCGGATCATCGCGATTTTTGGACAGGAGCTTCTAGACATATTCGTCCATGTTTCCACTGAAGGGATTGCCGTTCGGAGGTCTGGAAGGTCTGTTTCGGATAGGGGCAGATTGGTAGACAATTTCTATCTCTTTTGAAGTTGTGGGCACTTCGTTTGCAACGGTAGATAGAACTTCTAAAAGGTATTTCTTCTTATCCTTCTTTATACGAAATAACGGTTAACGGATCTTATGGTTAAATGGAAATAGGTTAAAATTTTATATTTCTGCTGCTATATCTTAGCCTAATTTCCAATAAGCTGACAGACAGAAGAAGTGAGTTGACCCTGAGGAAGAAAGTGAGGAGACACTTGAGCAACCTCTAAAGAGGAAGAAATCCTCGGGGATGATGCTGTTGGATGCTACTCCACTCGATTTCGTCATCTCAAAGGATTCACATTTCCTGCGAAGTCAGGAAATTGACTTGGAAAGGACTCCTTGCAGTCAGGAGGAAGAGCACAGTTGCACTAGGGAACAGCCTGAAGTTGATGAGATGCAACCTGGTGAGCCAAGTAACACAGCTGTTGCTGAGCACGCTGGTGAACAAGGAGCTGAGTCTCCAGTGAAGAACAAGGTTGAGGAACTTTATGCTGACTTTGGACTCAACTCCTCTCTTGAGTCCCCAGAACCTATCTTTGCTGTCCCTTCTCCTCCAACCAAAAATCATAAGGGAAGCATTGAAAAACGGTTCAAGCGGAAGGCACAGAAGCCTAACTTCATAGACATCTTTGATGATGCTCTGCTAAAGGACCCCATCACTGACCTGACTGGGCTTGAATTCAACTTATTCACCACCATCACCGAGCCCACTCCTAGGCAAGTGAAAGAAAAGCAAGCCTCTGTTTCTCAAACTGAGGAACAAGCCGACCCCAAAGTTCCTAAGGGTCAAGTTTCTACCGACACCGCTGCTCCACCTTCAACTGAGCAAGTGCTCGAAGTTCCAGCTCCTCAACACACCGAGTTAGCAAAGGAAAATCCTCCTGCTAAAGACAATTCTGAGTTGCCTCAACCTCAAGTTTCAACTCAACTCCAGACTGACCCTGAGCAGGTAACTACTGCTGCTAAGCAAACACATCCATCTTCTACTGAGCAGTTAGTAAGCCAGACAGCTCCTGCTGCTGGCTTCAATAATGAGAGTGCAGCCACTGACCAAGCTGGCACTTCTACTTCTGGACAGCGCCAAAATTCTCCAACACCTGCTGCTAACCAGAAAACGGCCCCTGAGCATAATACTGATGATCCCTTCACTTATTTGGATGCTTCTGAGTCAGGAAGAAGAATCATCCACTCAGCTCATGCTCTACTCTAAGAGATACACCAGTCTCAAGCCGATGCTGCTGGGTCCACTCATGCTGAGCCAACTCAACTTTCATCCATCACGCAACTTTTGACCGAACGCAAAGGTCTTAAGGAGCTGATGAGTGTTATGACCTCCCTGGTCTCTCAGCAGCCCAAGCAAGAATTTATGGTCAAGCTGGCGGAACTTTAGCTAATGATGGTCAATCACATGGACCCAATCGAAGGGAAAATCAATGCCCTATCTGCTGTGAACTCATCATCCGCAACTTCTGCTGAAGTCACTCAGCATTTCACCCAGCTGACCGCTGAGCTAACCGGAGCTCATGAACTTATCTCCTCCACTTCTCAATGCTCCATCGAACAAATTGGTGAGGCTATACGCCTACTCAACCTGAGCAAAGAAGAAATGGAAATTGACCAGGTAAAGACTAATGACATTCTGCACTGCACTCGATCAACTCTTGCGCATGTTCGGCACATCAACACTCAGCGTCATACATACGATGCTTCGATGCTCAAGATGTACTATCAATCTTATGCAAGGATGACCGACTCCATTACTTGGATTGGGAAGTCACTTGAGTTTTTACTCAGTATGCTCAACGCTCATATTAAGATCCCCGCATCTAGTATGGCAGATGGCATCCAAGTCTTTACGGGTCTTAAAGAAAGTATGAGTAAAATAAAACAGTACTCCACCATACTAACTCGTGCTATTCAAAAGGGGCAATTCTATGCTTCTTCCCCTCAGCCTGGTGATGCTAGAAAAACGGGGGAGAAAGATAACCAGCCAGCTGATGGAACTCAACGTCAAACTCAGCAGAAGCCTCCTGGCTCAACTTCTGCTGTCCCGGGCAAACAAACTCAGCAACAAGGAACTATCAAGCCAAGCCAAGTCAAACCCAAAGCTAACCAAGTTCAAGCCAACATCAAGAAATAGAACTAGAAATAGTCTTAGCTTGCAACTTGTGTTTTTATTAATGACATGTTTCTTGTTGGACTGAGTATATCTATATACAAGCATCTATTCTACAAATTGTCTTTATATATGTGATACTTATATGCTGTGAGCTGACCTTTCTCATATGACTACCCATTGAACAACAATCAATTAAAACTTGTGAGCATAGAAATTAAACAAGTGAAATATACTCAGCGTACCTCAACTCTAATACCAAAACTTAACTAAGTATCAAAACTGAGTAATGACAAAATTTTCCAAGTATTGACCTACTTCTGAAGCTGGCCTTAGACTCTTTTCGATTAAATCTTAGAAGGTTTAGAATTGAACTAAGTTAGTGGATTCAAGCCTTAGTTACACTCGATTAGATCTTAGAAGGTTTAGAGTTGAACTAAGTCAGTAGATCCAACCCTTATGGGGGAGTATGTTCAGAAGAATAGAAAAGGTCAACTATCATGGGGGAGCTCAACACTGAGTTCCTTATTGAATACTTTTGCCAACATCAAAATGGGGGAGTTTGTTGAAACACCTTTCCACATGATTTTGATTTGACAAAATTATTTAAGTTAATCCCATGATTAAACAATTAAATTTAAGTGCACTAATGAGTTTGTTCAATGTTGAGTGAGTTAACTAACGAGAACAGGAACTAAAAGTTTATAAGAGAAAGACAAGACAAAGTCACCAAAAGCAAAATCACACAGCAGAAGCTGAGTAGAAAGCAGCTCAGCTTTACGAAAGAAATGTCCTCTTCAGAAAAGCTTAAAGGATAAGCCGTTGAGTCAAGCTGAGTAGTCGTCAGGTCAGCGTCAATGATCCGTCAACTTAGAAGATAAGGTCTGAGCAAGATTCAGAAGACTCAAGTCGGAAGGACCTTTTCGAGAAGCATGGACCATTTGATAAATTACTAAAAGACAAACCTGGCACAAGAAGACAAACCTGGCGTTAGAAGACAAACCTGACTCCTGGCAAAAGCAGAAGATAGGATTGGCCTGCAACACTGACTGCTGACCAAGTGATGACGAAGAAGACCGTTTTCCCACAACGGCTATGTCGGAATTCAAATCATTGAAGCCCAAAGATCACTATATAAAGGCCAATTCATCACTTGGACTATATACAAGAAATACAGACAGAAGCAAATCTTCACTAAGTCAATTCATTTGCAAAATCCAAAATAAAAGCTGTCTAAAAAGAAAAAGCAAGCTCTTACACCAAACTCCAATCATTGTGTAAAAGTCTAGAGTGATTTCATTCATCTAAAGTGTTCTTCATTAAGTGAGAACAATTCTTGTATCATTTGTAAAAGGTTAGAGAAGCTGAGTACTCGGTTATAGTACTCAGTGGTAGAGAGAAGCTGAGTACTCGGTTATAGTATTCAGTGGTAGATAGGATTGAGTAGACGAATATAGGACGATACTCTTGCATACTCAGTTGCTATTGTAAAAGGTTTGTGCTCTACCTTTAAAGAGCTCAGTAGAGGATTGAAAAAGCTCGGAAGGATTCCGGGGACTGGACGTAGGCGGAGAGGTCGAACCAGGATAAGTCTACCGAGTAACTTCTAACCATTTCTCTTGATATATATATGTATGCACTGCTTGCTTAACATTACTCAGTAAAATAATTTGTACAAACTAAAACTGAGTAATCTGAGTACTGAGTTGGAAACTGACTTAAGTGTTACTTCCCAACTCACGATTGAAACAAATCTAGTCAGTGTCTGTCTAAAGCTGTCTCACATCATACTCAGCCTTGCTGACCTGAAATTGAGTTAAATCATAAAATCTTAAATTAAGTCAGCATTAATTAAGAAAAAGTTTAATTAGTTCCTAACCCCCCTCGGAACTAATACTATCACATTACACGGGACCAACAGACCGGTCGAAGGAGTTGATGGATCGGTTCAAACAGGGTGGTGCTAATTCTTTATTCCTTATTCTTTACAACTCAGGGTAACTAGGAATACTTTGTACTGTGTGTTTATCAGTTGATTATCTGATATTGATACAACTGAAATGGTTATTGTTTGCAGATCACATTGGACTCTGACCTTTGTTTACATTGAGAAGAAAAGATCATATTGGCTAGATCCATTAAAAAGGAGATTGCCAAATTCAACGGAATGGACGGATGTTGTCAGCAAGTAAGTTACAAAATGCGTCTAATGTGTACACATTCAAATAGTCTTGTTCCTCACATACATACATGTTGTTACACTTGTTGCAGTGCGATGAAGTTCTACTATGCTCAGAAAGACCCAAAGAAGGTGACGAAGACCAAACTGAAGATGACACCGCTTCTAGTGAGTTTTACAGTTACATGAGCAAGTGTATATCGTATTTTTTGGGGTCTAACCATTATATTCCGTGCCACAGGGCATACCTGAGCAACGAGATGATAAAACATGTGGTTTTTGGGTAATGATGTACATGAGAGAGATCGTCATGGATAAGGACTTAAAGTTTGTTGAAAAGGTAACATCCTCAGAATGTACATAATTTATTACCATAATTTTTGTTGAGGTCTATGCAGTTGTTCTAGCTATCATTTATAGAGCAAATTCCTAATAGTAAAACATTTATATTTTGTAGTGGATAAACAAGTATGGATTGAGTTACAACCATTCAGATTTGGATGAACTCCGCAAAGAATGGGCAGATCACGTGCTTCACTTGAAGTGACAATGGATTGTGTATGTAATGTTTTCGTACAATATGATTATCGGGTTGTGGTACATTTGTTGTGCATATTTTGGGTCTGTTTTGGTGCACATTTTCGTGCAATGGTATGGCACTGGTTCTATGTGTATATATTGTGCACAACAGGTGTATATATTATGTAAATAATGGATACGTATAGTTATATATGAAGTTTATAGCTTTGTTGTAATTGGAGCAGTACTATCATGTAACTCAATGGCAGTATGTACAGGTGCATGAAAGGGTTACAGGTTATGCGACACAATTGACAAAAAAAAGTCCAGTGTCTAATGCAAATATTGAATGAGCGCTAAATTAAAAAAAATGTCATATTATGATGCGTGACACGATACTAGGTTAATGAAATACTGGCATGACTAAAATGTTAAGATGACATAAACAAAAATAGGACTATCTCTAACAATTAACGTAGTCAAATATGAATAATTTTTGTGACAGTTGATTAAATGAAAAGGTCATGTGAAATCCACGCACAAGTCAAAAAATTTAAAGAGAACGTTATCTGAAACACCTTCCAACGACAGTAATAAAGAGGAAAACTATCGTCTTAACTTATCTACAATGAAAGACACGATAATAAAATATGTCGTATGACATGTAAAAGGTCTATTGTTTCACAAACTCCAGTGACGGAATGTATAAAAAATCTGTCATTAGAATGAAGCCAATACTGCGGTTCCAACTAAGATGAACGTCATTGTAACATGGAAAAGATGATAGAAGTTCAGGAAGCATGTGTCATCTATGGCTGCTAAACATGATAGAACTCGACCGTCGTCTGATGCGTTATCAAACGGCAGCGAGCCCCGTGACAGATTTATATCATGCGGGACGACGGTTTTTAACCATCATTTGAGAGGGTATTTGGCGTAGTGTCTCTGCTACTCACCTCACTCAACCCCTGAGACAAGCCCACTACATAATAACCAAGTTCCTCTTCCCGAAGAAGGGCTCAGTAAATTCTGTCTGAAATTTTGAGCAGTGCCTTATTTGGCACATACTGGAAAAGAAGCCTCTCAATCTCCACGTCTTCCTGGTCGGAGCCTTCCAAAGAAACTCAGTACATCTGAGTCTGGGCTCACTCATAACTGCCATTCTTCAACACTACAAGATTGACTTCGATAGTGAGGAAGTCATCCATGGCAAAGAGATTACTGTTGAATCTCTTATGACCTTAGTACACATCAAAGTAAAAGACCCCTCCAAAGGCTGCTGGCAAAGGCAAAAATGCCAAGAAAGAAGTAGTCTCTGAGACTCAAAAGCACAGCAAGGGAAGAAAGAGAAAAGCGGATGAGCCAAATTCCCCTCAAACTTCTAAATCTCCTAAGCGAGATGTGACAAAAAAGTCAGAGCCTCAAAATCTGACTCTGAACCTAAACATGTTGAGGAGCAGAGCAAGAGAAGTGGCTCTGAGCTTCCAGAGGAAGATCAGCCTCTGAAGAAAATGCCAATAATAAAACTAAAACCATTGACTGCAACTCCTCTTGCAATTGCTATTTCTGAGGATGTTCACTTCCTCAAAGAGCAAGAAAAAGCTGCTGAGGTTACACCTCTCACCTCATCGGCCCCTTTTGACGTTGTTCCTACTGTCTTATAGTCATCTACATTATAGTGGGGGATCACCTATAAAGTTGTATATTTTAGTGTGCAAAATCTAAGATTATAGACCAACATTTGATACGATTGGAAAGTTGTAGTTAATAGATAATTTTAAATAAGTTTAGAGATAAATGAAATATTTAAAAAATATAAAGGGACTATTGATTTTCTTTTTTGTTGGATAAATAAAGGGGACTATTGGTTTAAAAGTATTTCCATGAATGTGATTGAGGATATTACAGAATTAAAAAAGAAAAAGGAAAAGTTTACAAAGTAAGGGAGGAGGAAAAGGAAATCCCAGCCATGTTTAGGCCCTTCATGTTGGTGGTGATGTTGGGAAGAGGAATCCAAGTCCAATAGCATGCCTCTATATGATATGATAACCATATTATGTCCCATAATCCTTCATAGTTAGACATTAAAGCAACCCTAATAACCCCTTCTCTCTTTTCTAAACACCCCATTATTACCCTATATTCCTTCTTTATTTCCTCTATTATTCTCTTTGGAACTCTTGTCTTCAATTCCCATTCCCATTCTCTACCCAAACCCCATACCTCTATTTCATTTAACATCCTTCCCTCTCTTTCTGCCTTTGATTTTATTATCAACATCTGCCCATCTCCGTACACGTGTAACTTATCAATCACATTCTCTCCTCCGCCGTTAAGTCTCAATCTCGCCCGTATAACTACCGGATCCTCATATGATTCCAATCCAACGCTAATTATTACACTTTCGTGGGGTCCATTAACAACGTTGACGAATATACAATCACCCTTGTCTCTTTCAATTCTGTCCGATACCTCAGCCTCAGCAACCTTTGTTTGCCACCTCCCACTTTCGGAGCTGTACACATACAGAACCGGCTGCTCATTCACAAGCTCTGCAAATAAGAACCGGAAACTATCCGAACCACCAACCAATTTCATCCCGGACCTCCGCCATGAAGAGGTTCCACGTGGACCAAGCGGGCTTTCAGGGATCTTTTTAACGGTCTTATTACCCAAATCGACGGCTATAACTTCCTTGAGGGTATTACAGGAGAAAAGAAAAATATTTGCAGTTGAAGCAAGGAAATAGATGGTCTCACCTGGAGGTATTATGGGTTTCAACAAATTAGCAATTTGTAGTTTAAACCAGCGGTCTGAATGATCGGAGAAGCCGTGAAGAACGGCGTCCCGATGCCACCTTTTCTTGTAGACAAATAGCCAAGAAGTTGACTTTGATCTGGAGTTGTAATCCCGTATGAAGACTTGATCGGAGATTAATTGAGAGATTGATTTGTTAAGAGATTTTAGACGAATGATTTCAGGGAAAGCAAGGTTAACAAGTATGTATTGAATCAGTTCTGAAGGGAGAAGACAAAATCCAACTGACACATTTCCAGGATTTTCCATTAGAGAAGAGACACAACTATGTTTTTTCACTCTCCAATGGCTATTGTATTGTTGCTCCACTTGCTCCAACCACAATTATAAATTATTGGGATAAAGTTGAAATTTTCTCTACAAGTTCTTATTTATATCTAACGTCAACATTTTTTAATTTTATTCCTCACATTTTTACACAACATCAATTTACCTTTAACATTTCTAAACTAAGATCAATTCTTAATAGAAAACTTCAACAAACTTATGTAACAATAATGATTACATTCCACATTCTAAATAACTTTATCAATAAACTGATTAACAAGTTGTTTATTACTATATTAATAATATAAAGTGATGAGATATGTGCTAAGCCCATCATACACAACTACAAGCGTATTGTACACAACTACAGAGAATTGTAGTCCACGGCCCATCAGTCCACTACCTCATAAATACTCTATAAAAGAGACCACCAATGCCTAATAAAAATGTCGAACATTCTCTCTCTACATATAGATTCTCTCTCTTAACTAGCTTACTAACTTGGGCGTTGGAGTGTCTGCATCGATCGTCCCCCCCACATGTACTTCCATGACACAGAAGATCACTAAGAATCCCTACATCTCCATTATTTGATGCGGTGAACGTGGAGAGCAAGTGATCCTCACCCCAACCTGAAGCTTTATAAAAAATGAATGATCCGCAAGTACAGAACCCCATTAGGGAGATGCTCGCTACTCCTGCGGGGACGTCTAACTCAAACCGTGAAGAGCCCCTTAAAGCCCCGTGGTGGCGCCACTAAACCTGACCCCATGCTCATGGAAGTAGAGCCCGATGAGGAGGAAGCCAACACCACTACACAGTTGGTCAATGTCATCCACAGTTTCCAGACAACATAGACAGTCCAAACCGTAGCACATATGAAGATAATCGAGCAATAACAAGGCCTGCATGAGGAAAACGCAAAGATCTAGGAGTCCCTCAAAAATCAAATTGCAGCGAGAGAGCGTCTTCCTCCCACAATCTCTATGGGCAAGGAAGGACCCTCATGTTGGTCCCGTGTAATTAGTTCCAGGGGGGTTAGGAACTAATGTAACTTTTTCGCTTAATTATGCTTGTTGGGGTTTAATGTCCTATAGACAATTGTTGCAGGATACAAACTTATTGTAAATAAATTGTTCTTTATATCATTTGTTTTAATAAGATATATGTTTTATAACTATATAAAGGCAATCCCTTTTAAAGCACTAAATAAAGTCTAATAAAAGGAAATCCGTAAGTTTGTTTAAAGTGATTATAAAGTGTTCATACAAGCATGAAGTGAGACAAAACTTTATAATAAACTAATAAACTTAAAACCACCCCAAGTCAAGTGATATGTTTAGGATTGATATATCACTGTTGAGACTTGTATGTAACAATGTCTTCTGTCCAACAGAAAGCTGATCTCACAAGCTTCATATATATAGATATCTGGACAGTTACATAGATCCGATGAAACGTCGTTCATTAGGATTGGGGATCCGATTTGAGATAACAGGATGGGTAGATTCGTCCTTGTCACCTGTTCATCTCATTGGTATTAATAGGTATAAATAATCCTCAGACTCAAAGGAATGTTAATTGGTCATCCTGAATTACTGAATGTGAGACTTTGATCGCGTGGTCCCACGATCCTTAACAGAGATGACTCTGGGGTGTGAACTGCAAAGGTTGGGTGTCACAGGAGGTAATGTCAGGGTAGTTATACATTGGATTGAGCATTTATCACTCCCGACAAATGGGAGATACGTCCAATGATCGCTTGTGGAAGACTCGACTCTAAATCCTTGCAAGGTGATAGCTTAAGAGTAGAAATACAGATTTCACTTAACCTATCTATTTGAGTTGACTCGGCCTGTACAAGTAAAACAAATGTCTCGCTATATGTGACTTGACATCATCCATAGTCATAAGATTCAGTTCAAGGATGTAGTTGATAAAGGATCGAATTATACTGTAACTAATACGGAAGGGTTAACGGCAGAATCAACCTGTCTTCTTAACAGACTCTGGCGAATGATTACGGACATGCCGATAACATGCTCTGTTCATCATTCCGTTATGCAAGGATTAAATATAATTCTTGAAGAAATTAATTTAATAGTTGCATACGGCCAGAAGTAGAAAGAACCTAATGGATCACACATAAGACTTGGAAACAAAAGAGAGATGGATATGATTAATAGATGGAAGCCCAATTGAGCCCAATAAGGCCCACATATAGGAGGGGGTCGAAATTTATGTATATTAGGGGAAGGAATTAATTTATTCCACTCTTCCTAATTTGATTAGGATTGTGAAATTAAATTAATTAAGAGATAATCAAGTTAGGAGTTTTAATTAGATTAATATACTCCTATTATTATCTAACTAGGTTATTTATTATTATCCTAATTATATTGGATATATAGTAAGATAATAATTAGAAATCCTATTCCGAATTGGATTCCTATTAAGTAACCTATTCCTATCTAACTAGGGTTTAGAGACAAGCTAATATATATACCCCTTCCCTTTGGAATTTCGACACACACAAACCCTCCCCCTACATGTGATTTTCGAAATTGCTTCTAGAGAGAGAAAGAAAGAATTCCATCCCCAAGTTCGTGGACAAGAATTCATACGGCTTCCGTCAATCGATTAATCTCTTCCATCTCTTTTCTCTTTGATCTTGTGTTGGTTTGTTAGAGACAATCTATTTTGGTTGCATCTCATAAGGGTTGATTCTAACTTAATCTCACCGTGTTCACGAAAGAAGGAAAAACAAACAAAAGGGAGAATTCGTTTTTTTTCTTCGCCTACATCAGGTCAGTTCACTATTTCGAGGATTCCCGGAGATTGAACCGTCGGATCGTCGCGATTTGTGGACAGTAGCTTCTAGACACATTCTTCCACGTTTCCACCGAAGGGATTGTCATTCGGAGGTCTGGAAGGTCTGTTTCGAATAGGGGCAGATTGGTAAACAGTTTACATCTCCTTTGAAGTTGTGGGCACATCGTTTGCAACGGTAGATTGATCATCGAAAGGTATTTATTCTTATCCCTCTTTATATGAAATAACGATTAACGGATCCTATGGTTAAAAGGAAGTAGGCTAAAATTTTTATATTTCCGCTGCTATACCTTAGCCCTATTTCCAACAGTGGTATCAGAGCCATCGTTAAATCCGTTATTTCATATATGAAAATATAGAAGTTTTCAATAGGATTGAATAAATATTTATGGTTAGGATTAATTGACAAATAGTATTGATTGATTAATTCTAAAGATAAATAAAGTTTTGATTAATTGTTAATTAAAACTGATTATGCTTATGTTCCTAATTATTTCGGTTGATAATCATTATAACAAAATCTATTAGTTTTATGGTTAGATTAATAAAATTAGTTTTATTGATTCTAAAGATAAAACGGAAATCTATTGTAGTTTTTTCCTATTTCTGAAAATCGCTTTTCAACCATTTTGAAAATCTGATATATATATGTACTTTAAAATTAGTTTTGAATATAAAATATATATATATACATGTTTTGGAAATTAATAGTTTTCTGTTTGAAAATTCGTTTAAAAGTTTGTTTTACCAGGTTGTAAATCAAAGCGTTAAATGAATTGAAATAAAAAATAATTGGGACATGCATAATCAACGTTTTATATGATTATATTAATCTAAGAATTAATATAAAGATACAAAACGATTAGAAGTAAAATTGGATGAAATTAATTTGATAAGTTAATGTGATTAACATAAATATTACATAAATCAGTTATGTAATCAACCAATTAAATTTATTTAATTGAGTCTTTGCATGTTTGGAGTTATGGACATATTTGGACCCTCTTTTATTCTTTTGGTATTTTTGAAATAGGGCCTGCGCGTCCTGCCTTTCTACTATCTATTGTAATTTCTCTTCTCATCTGATTCCCTTCAATTCAATTGAAGTTTTCTTTTAGTAGTATAGAAAATTAATATGTAATTTTCAAGGCGCCATGGAGAAGACGGAGGACCTAAAGAGAAATATGTAATAGTTAGTATTTCCTTAGGTTTGCCCTTTTATTCCGTCTCTGGCTCGACGGAATAATTTAGATGATATGTCCATAACGCCAATGTATGTGTGAATGTGTGTCTGATGTATGCTAAAGCAAATCAAGACTAAGTTAGATTATGAGACTTAAATAAAAATCCCTCATTAAAAAGTTAAGTAAATAAATAAGTTATTAAAATCGGTTGCCCCTCCCTAATATTATAATTCAGCCGGCAGTACTGGGGGCCTTTGGGTTGTTGGCCAAAATCAAGCTCGGGGTCTTATGGTAACACCTGGATTATCGAAAATAGTTCTTTCATGAATATGGGGTAGTACTGAAATTAGAGTATGATAATTGGATGGGCAAACTCATGTTGTCATACACTAATGGGCAAAATGGTTGGGATTAATATGAATGACATATTAGTTACTAATGTGGTTAGTAACCCAATAACCTAGGAATCACATTCGAGATGTGATTGATTGAATGAATCTACCTAACGAATGAGACTAGTTTGTTGGCTAAAGTTAAGGCGAAATCTCAGGAGTTAGGATCCTAGCTCACTAAAGGATTTGTGAAATTCTTCGAATTAATATGGAGGGTTATTAATTTCGCAAAATAGTGGGAGCAATCTAAAATAAATTAAAAGGCCTATAATTTTAGATTGTTATACTTTAAAACAAATGAATAACATACGTTTACTCTTTCTCACTCTCAGGTTTTGTTTAAACGCTCACTCTTTAAAATCATAACTAAAACCAATCTGCAAAACATTCTTACCGATAACAAGTTGAATGGTTCAAACTTCACCGACTGGTTTCGTAACCTCAAAATTGTTTTGAAGTTCGAGAAAATTGGGTATGTACTTGGTACACCGATACCCCCTATCCCGGAAGATGATGCTCCCATCGAGGAAATTGATGCTTACCAGAAGCACAAGGCTGATGATGATCATGCCGGTTGCATCATACTTGCATCGATGACGTCGGAATTACAAAGGCAACATGAGGAGATGGATTCCTATTCCGTCATCATGCACCTAAAGGAACTGTTTGGGAAACAGACCAGGCGCGAACGCTACGAGATATCCAAATTGCTATATCGTTGCCGGATGCAAGAGGGCACATCAATCATGACACATTGTGTCAAGATGATTGGCTACATTACCAAACTTTCTAGTATTGGATTTGTGATGGACAACGAATTAAGTATATACTTGATTCTTCAATCCCTCCCAGAGAGTTATTCACAGTTCATCATGAACTATCAGATGAATGACTTGCAAACTTCTCTTGAAGAGCTTGCAAACATGCTCAAGTCAGTTGAGCCCAATATGAAGAAAGACAAGGCCATACCGGCTCTTGTAATTGAGGGATCAAAGAAGAGGAAAGGGAATTTTCCCAATCCTAAACATCCCAAGAAAGGTAAGAAAGCTGTGTCCAAGGGAAAGGAAGTGAAGAAGCCCAAAGGAGAGTGCCACTTCTGTGGTAAAGATGGGCATTGGAAGAGAAACTGCAAGGAGTATCTAGCCACCCTCAAGAAGGGAAAGGGCGATGCTTCTACATCTGGTATGTTCTATATTGAAATAAATACAGTTTCGCAATCTGAATCTTGGGTACTTGATACCGGATGTGGATCTCATATTTGTACAAATATGCAGGAGCTAAAACAGATTAGGGAACTTAAGAAAGGAAGCATAAACTTGCGAGTGGGAAATGGAGCAAGAGTTACCGCCATCGCAATTGGAGATTAGGTTTTACTTTTGCCCTCTGGGCTTGTAATAGAATTAAGGAATTGTTTATACGTTCCTGAGATGTCTCGTAACATTATTTCTATTAGCCGTCTTGTTGACGACGGTTTTCATATTTCAATAAAGAACAATAGTTGCAATTTTTATAAAGATTCGATCTTTTATTTTTCAGGAATATCACAAAATGGGATTTATGTGTTAGATGATAAAACTCATGTTTTTGCAATTGATACCAAAAGACATAAACTAGATAATTCAACCTACTTGTGGCATTGTCGTTTAGGCCATATAAACAAGAGACGCATGCTAAAGCTTCATTCAGATGGGCTTATAGATTCAATTGATTCGGAATCACTGGAAACATGCGAATCATGTTTAAAAGGTAAAATGACAAAGACACCCTTTAGCAATAAAGGTGAGCGTGTATCAGACACTCTAGGACTCATTCATTCAGATGTATGCGGTCCTATGTCAGTCCAAGCAAGAGGAGGATTCAGATACTTCATTAGCTTCATAGATGACCATACTCGATATGGTTACATCTACTTGATGACGCACGAATCAGAAGCTTTTGACAAGTTCAAATTCTTCAAGAATGAAGTGGAAAATAAATTGGGAAAGAAAATAAAGACGCTTCGATCCGATCGAGGTGGCGAATATCTTTCAGATGATTTTCTGAATTATCTAACTGAATGTGGGATATGCTCGCAATGGACACCTCCCTACACACCATAACACAATGGTGTATCCGAGAGGAGAAATCGTACCCTATTAGATATGGTACGGTCCATGATGAGCATGGCCTTACTTCCAAAGACGTTCTGGGGCTATGCCTTAAAAACTGCCCTCTTCACCCTGAATCGAGTACCAACTAAATCCGCCAGTTCCACACTATATGAATTGTTCGTTGGTAGGAAACCCGTATTCTCATTTATGAGAGTATGGGGTTGTTCAGCATATGTCAAACGCATTGCGTCCGACAAATTGGATTCTAAATCTGATAAATGTTTCTTCATTGGATATCCCAAAGAGACCATAGGGTATTACTTCTATCATCCAGATGATCAGAAAGTAATAGTATCCAGATACGCAACCTTCTTAGAGAAAGAGTTTCTCGAAGAAATGCAAAAGGGAAGCGTGATTGAACTCGATGAAGTTCAAGGGGAAGAGACACCGGATGAAACAACAGAAGCGGTTGAGGTACCCGAAGAAGTCCCATTAGATGAGACTCTAGTGGCACCTATTCGTAGATCACGAAGAGTTCGTGAACTCCCAGTTAGATATGGTTTTCTAGTGGGAGATGATGACGAGGTTCCCGTGTTAGACGACGAACCCGAAAACTACGAAGAGGCTCTTACTAGTCCAGATTCTAAAGCATGGCTTGAGGCTATGGATTCTGAAATGGATTCCATGTATACTAACCAAGTGTGGACTTTGGTTGATCCACCCGAGGGGATAAAACCCATTGGGTGCAGGTGGATCTTCAAAAGAAGACTGACATGGATGGAAAGGTTAGCATCTACAAGGCTAGGTTGGTAGCGAAAGGATATCGTCAAAAACAAGGCGTTGATTATGACGAAACCTTCTCTCCCGTTGCTATGTCCAAATCAATTAGAATCATGCTTGCAATTGCCGCTCATTTTGATTATGAGATTTGGCAAATGGATGTGAAAACAGCTTTCTTAAACGGAAACCTGCTTGAGGATGTATACATGATGCAACCTGAAGGTTTCATATCAAAAGGATGCAAATAAAGTTTGCAAACTTCAGAGATCCATTTATGGACTCAAGCAAGCATCTAGAAGCTGGAATAAGCGTTTTGACGAAACCATAAAACAATTTGGTTTCGAACAAAATTGCGAAGAAGCTTGCATTTACAAGAAAGCAAGTGGGAGCTCTATAGCATTTCTCATACTATATATGGACGATATACTGTTAATGGGAAATGACATCGCTCTATTACAATCGGTGAAAGTATGGTTATCCGGTAACTTCTCAATGAAAGACCTTGGTGAAGCAGCCTATATACTTGGTATAAAGATCTATAGAGATAGATCGCGTAGACTGCTTGGTCTTTCACAGGCTACATACATTGAAAAGGTACTAAATCGGTTTAGCATGCTTGAATCGAAACGACGTAACTTACCCATGGTACATGGAGTAAAGTTAAACAATCATCAATGTCCTAAAACTGATGATGACAAACGACGCATGGCTATTGTCCCGTACGCCAGCACGATCGGTTCGATTATGTATGCTATGCTATGCACTAGACCTGACGTAGCGTTCGCGTTATCTGTAACGAGTCGCTACCAAGGGAATCCGGGAGACGAGCATTGGATTGCCGTCAAGAACATTCTTAAGTACTTGAGAAGGACTAAAGATATGTTCCTAGTGTACGGAGAAGGAGATTTGAAAATTGAAGGATTTTCAGACGCTAGTCATCTCACAGATGAGAATGATTTTAAATCCCAATCAGGATACCTGTTTATCTTGAATGGGGGCGCGGTCAGTTGGAAAAGTTCCAAGCAGGGAAGCGTAGCTTTCTCTACGACCGAGTCAGAGTACATCGCTGCTGCGGAAGTAGCAAAGGAAGCAGTTTGGATTAGAAAGTTCATTACAGAACTAGGAGTGGTGCCTGACATTGTCAATCTCATTACTCTGTACTGTGATAACAATGGAGCCATTGCGCAAGCAAAGGAACCACGGTCTCATAATGCATCCAAGCACTACCTAAAGCGATACCACATCATTAGAGAGATTGTGGCTAGAGGAGATGTGAGAATAGAAAGAGTACCTACCGAGGACAACGTTGCAGATCCGTTGACAAAGCCATTTGCCCAGAAAGTACATGATCGTCATTTAACTTCTACTGGGATAAGTTTTAGAAACAATTGGCTTTAGTCCAAGTGGGAGTATGTTGGGGTTTTTGTTGCAGGATATAAACTTATTGTAAATGAATTGTTCTTTATATCATTTGTTTTAATAAGATATATGTTTTATAACTATATAAAGGCAATCCCTTTTAAAGCACTAAATAAAGTCTAATAAAAGGAAATCCGTAAGTTTGTTTAAAGTGATTATAAAGTGTTCATACAAGCATGAAGTGAGACAAAACTTTATAATAAACTAATAAACTTAAAACCACCCCAAGTCAAGTGATATGTTTAGGATTGATATATCACTGTTGAGACTTGTATGTAACAATGTCTTCTGTCCGACAGAAAGCTGATCTCACAAGCTTCATATATATAGATATCTGGACAGTTAAATAGATCCGATGAAACGTCGTTCATTAGGATTGGGGATCCGATTTGAGATAACAGGATGGGTAGATTCGTCCTTGTCACCTGTTCATCTCATTGGTATTAATAGGTATAAATAATCCCCAGACTCAAAGGAATGTTAATTGGTCATCCTGAATTACTGAATGTGAGACTTTGATCGCGTGGTCCCACGATCCTTAACAGAGATGACTCTGGGGTGTGAACTGCAAAGGTTGGGTGTCACAGGAGGTAATGTCAGGGTAGTTATACATTGGATTGAGCATTTATCACTCCCGACAAATGGGAGATACGTCCAATGATCGCTTGTGGAAGACTCGACTCTAAATCCTTGCAAGGTGATAGCTTAAGAGTAGAAATACAGATTTCACTTAACCTATCTATTTGAGTTGACTCGGCCTTTACAAGTAAAACGAACGTCTCGCTATATGTGACTTGACATCATCCATAGTCATAAGATTCAGTTCAAGGATGTAGTTGATAAAGGATCGAATTATACTGTAACTAATACGGAAGGGTTAACGGCAGAATCAACTTGTCTTCTTAACGGACTTTGGGGGAATGATTACGGACATGCCGATAACATGCTCTGTTCATCATTCCGTTATGCAAGGATTAAATATAATTCTTGAAGAAATTAATTTAATAGTTGCATACGGCCAGAAGTAGTAAGAACCTAATGGATCACACATAAGACTTGGAAACAAAAGAGAGATGGATATGATTAATAGATGGAAGCCCAATTGAGCCCAATAAGGCCCACATATAGGAGGGGGTCGAAATTTATGTATATTAGGGGAAGGAATTAATTTATTCCACTCTTCCTAATTTGATTAGGATTGTGAAATTAAATTAATTAAGAGATAATCAAGTTAGGAGTTTTAATTAGATTAATATACTCCTATTATTATCTAACTAGGTTATTTATTATTATCCTAATTATATTGGATATATAGTAAGATAATAATTAGAAATCCTATTCCGAATTGGATTCCTATTAAGTAACCTATTCCTATCTAACTAGGGTTTAGAGACAAGCTAATATATATACCCCTTCCCTTTGGAATTTCGACACACACAAACCCTCCCCCTACATGTGATTTTCGAAATTGCTTCTAGAGAGAGAAAGAAAGAATTCCATCCCCAAGTTCGTGAACAAGAATTCATACGGCTTCCGTCAATCGATTAATCTCTTCCATCTCTTTTCTCTTTGATCTTGTGTTGGTTTGTTAGAGACAATCTATTTTGGTTGCATCTCATAAGGGTTGATTCTAACTTAATCTCACCGTGTTCACGAAAGAAGGAAAAACAAACAAAAGGGAGAATTCGTTTTTTTTCTTCGCCTACATCAGGTCAGTTCACTATTTCGAGGATTCCCGGAGATTGAACCGTCGGATCGTCTCGATTTGTGGACATTAGCTTCTAGACACATTCTTCCACGTTTCCACCGAAGGGATTGTCATTCGGAGGTCTGGAAGGTCTGTTTCGAATAGGGGCAGATTGGTAAACAGTTTACATCTCCTTTGAAGTTGTGGGCACATCGTTTGCCACGGTAGATTGATCATCGAAAGGTATTTCTTCTTATCCCTCTTTATATGAAATAACGATTAACGGATCCTATGGTTAAAAGGAAGTAGGCTAAAATTTTTATATTTCCGCTGCTATACCTTAGCCCTATTTCCAACAGTGGTATCAGAGCCATCGTTAAATCCGTTATTTCATATATGAAAATATAGAAGTTTTCAATAGGATTGAATAAATATTTATGGTTAGGATTAATTGACAAATAGTATTGATTGATTAATTCTAAAGATAAATAAAGTTTTGATTAATTGTTAATTAAAACTGATTATGCTTATGTTCCTAATTATTTCGGTTGATAATCATTATAACAAAATCTATTAGTTTTATGGTTAGATTAATAAAATTAGTTTTATTGATTCTAAAGATAAAACGGAAATCTATTGTAGTTTTTTCCTATTTCTGAAAATCGCTTTTCAACCGTTTTGAAAATCTGATATATATATGTACTTTAAAATTAGTTTTGAATATAAAATATATATATATACATGTTTCGGAAATTAATAGTTTTCTGTTTTGATTATCGAATGAAAATTCGTTTAAAAGTTTGTTTTACCAAGTTGTAAATCAAAGCGTTAAATGAATTGAAATAAAAAATAATTGGGACATGCATAATCAACGTTTTATATGGTTATATTAATCTAAGAATTAATATAAAGATACAAAACGATTAGAAGTAAAATTGGATGAAATTAATTTGATAAGTTAATGTGATTAACATAAATATTACATAAATCAGTTATGTAATCAACCAATTAAATTTATTTAATTGAGTCTTTGCATGTTTGGAGTTATGGACATATTTGGACCCTCTTTTATTCTTTTGGTATTTTTGAAATAGGGCCTGCGCGTCCTGCCTTTCTACTATCTATTGTAATTTCTCTTCTCATCTGATTCCCTTCAATTCAATTGAAGTTTTCTTTTAGTAGTATAGAAAATTAATATGTAATTTTCAAGGCGCCATGGAGAAGACGGAGGACCTAAAGATAAATATGTAATAGTTAGTATTTCCTTAGGTTTGCCCTTTTATTCCGTCTCTGGCTCGACGGAATAATTTAGATGATATGTCCATAACGCCAATGTATGTGTGAATGTGTGTCTGATGTATGCTAAAGCAAATCAAGACTAAGTTAGATTATGAGACTTAAATAAAAATCTCTCATTAAAAAGTTAAGTAAATAAATAAGTTATTAAAATCGGTTGCCCCTCCCTAATTTTATAATTCAGCCGGCAGTACTGGGGGCCTTTGGGTTGTTGGCCAAAATCAAGCTCGGGGTCTTATGGTAACACCTGGATTATCGAAAATAGTTCTTTCATGAATATGGGGTAGTACTTAAATTAGAGTATGATAATTGGATGGGCAAACTCATGTTGTCATACACTAATGGGCAAAATGGTTGGGATTAATATGAATGACATATTAGTTACTAATGTGGTTAGTAACCCAATAACCTAGGAATCACATTCGAGATGTGATTGATTGAATGAATCTACCTAACGAATGAGACTAGTTTGTTGGCTAAAGTTAAGGCGAAATCTCAGGAGTTAGGATCCTAGCTCACTAAAGGATTTGTGAAATTCTTCGAATTAATATGGAGGGTTATTAATTTCGCAAAATAGTGGGAGCAATCTGAAATAAATTAAAAGGCCTATAATTTTAGATTGTTATACTTTAAAACAAATGAATAACATACGTTTACTCTTTCTCACTCTCAGGTTTTGTTTAAACACTCACTCTTTAAAATCATAACTAAAACCAATCTGCAAAACATTCTTACCGATAACAAGTTGAATGGTTCAAACTTCACCGACTGGTTTCGTAACCTCAAAATTGTTTTGAAGTTCGAGAAAATTGGGTATGTACTTGGTACACCGATACCCCCTATCCCGGAAGATGATGCTCCCATCGAGGAAATTGATGCTTACCAGAAGCACAAGGCTGATGATGATCATGCCGGTTCCATCATACTTGCATCGATGATGTCGGAATTACAAAGGCAACATGAGGAGATGGATTCCTATTCCGTCATCATGCACCTAAAGGAACTGTTTGGGAAACAGACCAGGCGCGAACGCTACGAGATATCCAAATTGCTATATCGTTGCCGGATGCAAGAGGGCACATCAATCATGACACATTGTGTCAAGATGATTGGCTACATTACCAAACTTTCTAGTATTGGATTTGTGATGGACAACGAATTAAGTATATACTTGATTCTTCAATCCCTCCCAGAGAGTTATTCACAGTTCATCATGAACTATCAGATGAATGACTTGCAAACTTCTCTTGAAGAGCTTGCAAACATGCTCAAGTCAGTTGAGCCCAATATGAAGAAAGACAAGGCCATACCGGCTCTTGTAATTGAGGGATCAAAGAAGAGGAAAGGGAATTTTCCCAATCCTAAACATCCCAAGAAAGGTAAGAAAGCTGTGTCCAAGGGAAAGGAAGTGAAGAAGCCCAAAGGAGAGTGTCACTTCTGTGGTAAAGATGGGCATTGGAAGAGAAACTGCAAGGAGTATCTAGCCACCCTCAAGAAGGGAAAGGGCGATGCTTCTACATCTGGTATGTTCTATATTGAAATAAATACAGTTTCGCAATCTGAATCTTGGGTACTTGATACCGGATGTGGATCTCATATTTGTACAAATATGCAGGAGCTAAAACAGATTAGGGAACTTAAGAAAGGAAGCATAAACTTGCGAGTGGGAAATGGAGCAAGAGTTGCCGCCATCGCAATTGGAGATTATGTTTTACTTTTGCCCTCTGGGCTTGTAATAGAATTAAGGAATTGTTTATACGTTCCTGAGATGTCTCGTAACATTATTTCTATTAGCCGTCTTGTTGACGACGGTTTTCATATTTCAATAAAGAACAATAGTTGCAATTTTTATAAAGATTCGATCTTTTATTTTTCAGGAATATCACAAAATGGGATTTATGTGTTAGATGATAAAACTCATGTTTTTGCAATTGATACCAAAAGACATAAACTAGATAATTCAACCTACTTGTGGCATTGTCGTTTAGGCCATATAAACAAGAGACGCATGCTAAAGCTTCATTCAGATGGGCTTATAGATTCAATTGATTCGGAATCACTGGAAACATGCGAATCATGTTTAAAAGGTAAAATGACAAAGACACCCTTTAGCAATAAAGGTGAGCGTGTATCAGACACTTTAGGACTCATTCATTCAGATGTATACGGTCCTATGTCAGTCCAAGCAAGAGGAGGATTCAGATACTTCATTAGCTTCATAGATGACCATACTCGATATGGTTACATCTACTTGATGACGCACAAATCAGAAGCTTTTGACAAGTTCAAATGCTTCAAGAATGAAGTGGAAAATCAATTGGGAAAGAAAATAAAGACGCTTCGATCCGATCGAGGTGGCGAATATCTTTGAGATGATTTTCTGAATTATCTAACTGAATGTGGGATATGCTCGCAATGGACACCTCCCTATACACCATAACACAATGGTGTATCCGAGAGGAGAAACCGTACCCTATTAGATATGGTACGGTCCATGATGAGCATGGCCTTACTTCCAAAGACGTTCTGGGGCTATGCCTTAAAAACTGCCCTCTTCACCCTGAATCGAGTACCAACTAAATCGGCCAGTTCCACACCATATGAATTGTTCGTTGGTAGGAAACCCGTATTCTCATTTATGAGAGTATGGGGTTGTTCAGCATATGTCAAACGCATTGCGTCCGACAAATTGGATTCTAAATCTGATAAATGTTTCTTCATTGGATATCCCAAAGAGACCATAGGGTATTACTTCTATCATCCAGATGATCAGAAAGTAATAGTATCCAGATACGCAACCTTCTTAGAGAAAGAGTTTCTCGAAGAAACGCAAAAGGGAAGCGTGATTGAACTCGACGAAGTTCAAGGGGAAGAGACACCGGATGAAACAACAGAAGCGGTTGAGGTACCCGAAGAAGTCCAATTAGATGAGACTCCAGTGGCACCTATTCGTAGATCACGAAGAGTTCGTGAACTCCCAGTTAGATATGGTTTTCTAGTGGGAGATGATGACGAGGTTCCCGTGTTAGACGACGAACCCGAAAACTACGAAGAGGCTCTTACTAGTCCAGATTCTAAAGCATGGCTTGAGGCCATGGATTCTGAAATGGATTCCATGTATACTAACCAAGTGTGGACTTTGGTTGATTCACCCGAGGGGATAAAACCCATTGGGTGCAGGTGGATCTTCAAAAGAAGACTGACATGGATGGAAAGGTTAGCACCTACAAGGCTAGGTTGGTAGCGAAAGGATATCGTAAAAAACAAGGCGTTGATTATGACGAAACCTTCTCTCCCGTTGCTATGTCCAAATCAATCAGAATCATGCTTGCAATTGCCGCTCATTTTGATTATGAGATTTGGCAAATGGATGTGAAAACAGCTTTCCTAAACGGAAACCTGCTTGAGGATGTATACATGATGCAACCTGAAGGTTTCATATCAAAAGGATGCAAATAAAGTTTGCAAACTTCAGAGATCCATTTATGGACTCAAGCAAGCATCTAGAAGCTGGAATAAGCATTTTGACGAAACCTTAAAACAATTTGGTTTCGAACAAAATTGCGAAGAAGCTTGCATTTACAAGAAAGCAAGTGGGAGCTCTATAGCATTTCTCATACTATATGTGGACGATATACTGTTAATGGAAAATGACATTGCTCTATTACAATCGGTGAAAGTATGGTTATCCGGTAACTTCTCAATGAAAGACCTTGGTGAAGCAGCCTATATACTTGGTATAAAGATCTATAGAGATAGATCGCATAGACTGCTTGGTCTTTTACAGGCTACATACATTGAAAAGGTGCTAAATCGGTTTAGCATGCTTGAATCGAAACGAGGTAACTTACCCATGGTACATGGAGTAAAGTTAAACAATCATCAATGTCCTAAAACTGATGATGACAAACGACGCATGGCTGTTGTCCCGTACGCCAGCGCGATCGGTTCGATTATGTATGCTATGCTATGCACTAGACCTGACGTAGCATTCGCGTTATCTGTAACGAGTCGCTACCAAGGGAATCCGGGAGACGAGCATTGGATTGCCGTCAAGAACATTCTTAAGTACTTGAGAAGGACTAAAGATATGTTCCTAGTGTACGGAGAAGGAGATCTGAAAATTGAAGGATTTTCAGACGCTAGTCATCTCACAGATGAGAATGATTTTAAATCCCAATCAGGATACCTGTTTATCTTGAATGGGGGCGCGGTCAGTTGGAAAAGTTCCAAGCAGGGAAGCGTAGCTTTCTCTACGACCGAGTCAGAGTACATCGCTGCTGCGGAAGTAGCAAAGGAAGCAGTTTGGATTAGAAAGTTCATTACAGAACTAGGAGTGGTGCCTGACATTGTCAATCCCATTACTCTGTACTGTGATAACAATGGAGCCATTGCGCAAGCAAAGGAACCACGGTCTCATAATGCATCCAAGCACTACCTAAAGCGATACCACATCATTAGAGAGATTGTGGCTAGAGGAGATGTGAGAATAGAAAGAGTACCTACCGAGGACAACGTTGCAGATCCGTTGACAAAGCCATTTGCCCAGAAAGTACATGATCGTCATTTAACTTCTACTGGGATAAGTTTTAGAAACAATTGGCTTTAGTCCAAGTGGGAGTATATTGGGGTTTTTGTTGCAGGATACAAACTTATTGTAAATGAATTGTTCTTTATATCATTTGTTTTAATAAGATATATGTTTTATAACTATATAAAGGCAATCCCTTTTAAAGCACTAAATAAAGTCTAATAAAAGGAAATCCGTAAGTTTGTTTAAAGTGATTATAAAGTGTTCATACAAGCATGAAGTGAGACAAAACTTTATAATAAACTAATAAACTTAAAACCACCCCAAGTCAAGTGATATGTTTAGGATTGATATATCACTGTTGAGACTTGTATGTAACAATGTCTTCTGTCCGACAGAAAGCTGATCTCACAAGCTTCATATATATAGATATCTGGACAGTTACATAGATCCGATGAAACGTCGTTCATTAGGATTGGGGATCCGATTTGAGATAACAGGATGGGTAGATTCGTCCTTGTCACCTGTTCATCTCATTGGTATTAATAGGTATAAATAATCCCCAGACTCAAAGGAATGTTAATTGGTCATCCTGAATTACTGAATGTGAGACTTTGATCGCGTGGTCCCACGATCCTTAACAGAGATGACTCTGGGGTGTGAACTGCAAAGGTTGGGTGTCACAGGAGGTAATGTCAGGGTAGTTATACATTGGATTGAGCATTTATCACTCCCGACAAATGGGAGATACGTCCAATGATCGCTTGTGGAAGACTCGACTCTAAATCCTTGCAAGGTGATAGCTTAAGAGTAGAAATACAGATTTCACTTAACCTATCTATTTGAGTTGACTCGGCCTGTACAAGTAAAACGAACGTCTCGCTATATGTGACTTGACATCATCCATAGTCATAAGATTCAGTTCAAGGATGTAGGTGATAAATGATCGAATTATACTGTAACTAATACGGAAGGGTTAACGGCAGAATCAACCTGTCTTCTTAACGGACTCTGGGGGAATGATTACGGACATGCCGATAACATGCTCTGTTCATCATTCCGTTATGCAAGGATTTAATATAATTCTTGAAGAAATTAATTTAATAGTTGCATACGGCCAGAAGTAGTAAGAACCTAATGGATCACACATAAGTCTTGAAAACAAAAGAGAGATGGATATGATTAATAGATGGAAGCCCAATTGAGCCCAATAAGACCCACATATAGGAGGGGGTCGAAATTTATGTATATTAGGGGAAGGAATTAATTTATTCCACTCTTCCTAATTTGATTAGGATTGTGAAATTAAATTAATTAAGAGATAATCAAGTTAGGAGTTTTAATTAGATTAATATACTCCTATTATTATCTAACTAGGTTATTTATTATTATCCTAATTATATTGGATATATAGTAAGATAATAATTAGAAATCCTATTCCGAATTGGATTCCTATTAAGTAACTTATTCCTATCTAACTAGGGTTTAGAGACAAGCTAATATATATACCCCCTTCCCTTTGGAATTTCGACAGACACAAACCCTCCCCCTACATGTGATTTTCGAAATTGCTTCTAGAGAGAGAAAGAAAGAATTCCATCCCCAAGTTCGTGGATAAGAATTCATACGGCTTCCGTCAATCGATTAATCTCTTCCATCTCTTTTCTCTTTGATCTTGTGTTGGTTTGTTAGAGGCAATCTATTTTGGTTGCATCTCATAAGGGTTGATTCTAACTTAATCTCACCGTGTTCACGAAAGAATGAAAAACAAACAAAAGGGAGAATTCATTTTTTTTCTTCGCCTACATCAGGTCAGTTCACTATTTTGAGGATTCCCGGAGATTGAACCGTCGGATCGTCGCGATTTTTGGACAGTAGCTTCTAGACACATTCTTCCACGTTTCCACCGAAGGGATTGTCGTTCGGAGGTCTGGAAGGTCTGTTTCGAATAGGGGCAGACTGGTAAACAGTTTACATCTCCTTTGAAGTTGTGGGCACTTCGTTTGCAACGGTAGATTGATCATCGAAAGGTATTTCTTCTTATCCCTCTTTATATGAAATAACGATTAACGGATCCTATGGTTAAAAGGAAGTAGGCTAAAATTTTTATATTTCCGCTGCTATACCTTAGCCCTATTTCCAACAGTGGTATCAGAGCCATCGTTAAATCCGTTATTTCATATATGAAAATATAGAAGTTTTCAATAGGATTGAATAAATATTTATGGTTAGGATTAATTGACAAATAGTATTGATTGATTAATTCTAAAGATAAATAAAGTTTTGATTAATTGTTAATTAAAACTGATTATGCTTATGTTCCTAATTATTTCGGTTGATAATCATTATAACAAAATCTATTAGTTTTATGGTTAGATTAATAAAATTAGTTTTATTGATTCTAAAGATAAAACGGAAATCTATTGTGGTTTTTTCCTATTTCTGAAAATCGCTTTTCAACCGTTTTGAAAATCTGATATATATATATGTACTTTAAAATTAGTTTTGAATATAAAATATATATATATACATGTTTCGGAAATTAATAGTTTTCTGTTTTGATTATCGAATGAAAATTCGTTTAAAAGTTTGTTTTACCAAGTTGTAAATCAAAGCGTTAAATGAATTGAAATAAAAAATAATTGGGACATGCATAATCAACGTTTTATATGGTTATATTAATCTAAGAATTAATATAAAGATACAAAACGATTAGAAGTAAAATTGGATGAAATTAATTTGATAAGTTAATGTGATTAACATAAATATTACATAAATCAGTTATGTAATCAACCAATTAAATTTATTTAATTGAGTCTTTGCATGTTTGGAGTTATGGACATATTTGGACCCTCTTTTATTCTTTTGGTATTTTTGAAATAGGGCATGCGCGTCCTGCCTTTCTACTATCTATTGTAATTTCTCTTCTCATCTGATTCCCTTCAATTCAATTGAAGTTTTCTTTTAGTAGTATAGAAAATTAATATGTAATTTTTAAGGCGCCATGGAGAAGACGGAGGACCTAAAGAGAAATATGTAATAGTTAGTATTTCCTTAGGTTTGCCCTTTTATTCCGTCTCTGGCTCGACGGAATAATTTAGATGATATGTCCATAACGCCAATGTATGTGTGAATGTGTGTCTGATGTATGCTAAAGCAAATCAAGACTAAGTTAGATTATGAGACTTAAATAAAAATCCCTCATTAAAAAGTTAAGTAAATAAATAAGTTATCAAAATCGGTTGCCCCTCCCTAATATTATAATTCAGCCGGCAGTACTGGGGGCCTTTGGGTTGTTGGCCAAAGTCAAGCTCGGGGTCTTATGGTAACACCTGGATTATCGAAAATAGTTCTTTCATGAATATGGGGTAGTACTTAAATTAGAGTATGATAATTGGATGGGCAAACTCATGTTGTCATACACTAATGGGCAAAATGGTTGGGATTAATATGAATGACATATTAGTTACTAATGTGGTTAGTAACCCAATAACCTAGGAATCACATTCGAGATGTGATTGATTGAATGAATCTACCTAACGAATGAGACTAGTTTGTTGGCTAAAGTTAAGGCGAAATCTCAGGAGTTAGGATCCTAGCTCACTAAAGGATTTGTGAAATTCTTCGAATTAATATGGAGGGTTATTAATTTCGCAAAATAGTGGGAGCAATCTGAAATAAATTAAAAGGCCTATAATTTTAGATTGTTATACTTTAAAACAAATGAATAACATACGTTTACTCTTTCTCACTCTCAGGTTTTGTTTAAACACTCACTCTTTAAAATCATAACTAAAACCAATCTGCAAAACATTCTTACCGATAACAAGTTGAATGGTTCAAACTTCACCGACTGGTTTCGTAACCTCAAAATTGTTTTGAAGTTCGAGAAAATTGGGTATGTACTTGGTACACCGATACCCCCTATCCCGGAAGATGATGCTCCCATCGAGGAAATTGATGCTTACCAGAAGCACAAGGCTGATGATGATCATGCCGGTTGCATCATACTTGCATCGATGACGTCGGAATTACAAAGGCAATATGAGGAGATGGATTCCTATTCCGTCATCATGCACCTAAAGGAACTGTTTGGGAAACAGACCAGGCGCGAACGCTACGAGATATCCAAATTGCTATATCGTTGTCGGATGCAAGAGGGCACATCAATCATGACACATTGTGTCAAGATGATTGGCTACATTACCAAACTTTCTAGTATTGGATTTGTGATGGACAACGAATTAATTATAGACTTGATTCTTCAATCCCTCCTAGAGAGTTATTCACAATTCATCATGAACTATCAGATGAATGACTTGCAAACTTCTCTTGAAGAGCTTGCAAACATGCTCAAGTCAGTTGAGCCCAATATGAAGAAAGACAAGGCCATACCGGCTCTTGTAGTTGAGGGATCAAAGAAGAGGAAAGGGAATTTTCCCAATCCTAAACATCCCAAGAAAGGTAAGAAAGCTGTGTCCAAGGGAAAGGAAGTGAAGAAGCCCAAAGGAGAGTGCCACTTCTGTGGTAAAGATGGGCATTGGAAGAGAAACTGCAAGGAGTATCTAGCCACCCTCAAGAAGGGAAAGGGCGATGCTTCTACATCTGGTATGTTCTATATTGAAATAAATACAGTTTCGCAATCTGAATCTTGGGTACTTGATACCGGATGTGGATCTCATATTTGTACAAATATGCAGGAGCTAAAACAGATTAGGGAACTTAAGAAAGGAAGCATAAACTTGCGAGTGGGAAATGGAGCAAGAGTTGCCGCCATCGCAATTGGAGATTAGGTTTTACTTTTGCCCTATGGGCTTGTAATAGAATTAAGGAATTGTTTATACGTTCCTGAGATGTCTCGTAACATTATTTCTATTAGCCGTCTTGTTGACGATGGTTTTCATATTTCAATAAAGAACAATAGTTGCAATTTTTATAAAGATTCGATCTTTTATTTTTCAGGAATATCACAAAATGGGATTTATGTGTTAGATGATAAAACTCATGTTTTTGCAATTGATACCAAAAGACATAAACTAGATAATTCAACCTACTTGTGGCATTGTCGTTTAGGCCATATAAACAAGAGACGCATGCTAAAGCTTCATTCAGATGGGCTTATAGATTCAATTGATTCGGAATCACTGGAAACATGCGAATCATGTTTAAAAGGTAAAATGACAAAGACACCCTTTAGCAATAAAGGTGAGTGTGTATCAGACACTCTAGGACTCATTCATTCAGATGTATGCGGTCCTATGTCAGTCCAAGCAAGAGGAGGATTCAGATACTTCATTAGCTTCATAGATGACCATACTCGATATGGTTACATCTACTTGATGACGCACAAATCAGAAGCTTTTGACAAGTTCAAATGCTTCAAGAATGAAGTGGAAAATCAATTGGGAAAGAAAATAAAGACGCTTCGATCCGATCGAGGTGGCGAATATCTTTGAGATGATTTTCTGAATTATCTAACTGAATGTGGGATATGCTCGCAATGGACACCTCCCTATACACCATAACACAATGGTGTATCCGAGAGGAGAAACCGTACCCTATTAGATATGGTACGGTCCATGATGAGCATGGCCTTACTTCCAAAGACGTTCTGGGGCTATGCCTTAAAAACTGCCCTCTTCACCCTGAATCGAGTACCAACTAAATCCGCCAGTTCCACACCATATGAATTGTTCATTGGTAGGAAACCCGTATTCTCATTTATGAGAGTATGGGGTTGTTCAGCATATGTCAAACGCATTGCGTCCGACAAATTGGATTCTAAATCTGATAAATGTTTCTTCATTGGATATCCCAAAGAGACCATAGGGTATTACTTCTATCATCGAGATGATCAGAAAGTAATAGTATCCAGATACGCAACCTTCTTAGAGAAAGAGTTTCTCGAAGAAACGCAAAAGGAAAGCGTGATTGAACTCGACGAAGTTCAAGGGGAAGAGACACCGGATGAAACAACAGAAGCGGTTGAGGTACCCGAAGAAGTCCAATTAGATGAGACTCCAGTGGCACCTATTCGTAGATCACGAAGAGTTCGTAAACTCCCAGTTAGATATGGTTTTCTAGTGGGAGATGATGACGAGGTTCCCGTGTTAGACGACGAACCCGAAAACTACGAAGAGGCTCTTACTAGTCCAGATTCTAAAGCATGGCTTGAGGCCATGGATTCTGAAATGGATTCCATGTATACTAACCAAGTGTGGACTTTGGTTGATCCACCCGAGGGGATAAAACCCATTGGGTGCAGGTGGATCTTCAAAAGAAGACTGACATGGATGGAAAGGTTAGCACCTACAAGGCTAGGTTGGTAGCGAAAGGATATCGTAAAAAACAAGGCGTTGATTATGACGAAACCTTCTCTCCCGTTGCTATGTCCAAATCAATCAGAATCATGCTTGCAATTGCCACTCATTTTGATTATGAGATTTGGCAAATGGATGTGAAAACAGCTTTCCTAAACGGAAACCTGTTTGAGGATGTATACATGATGCAACCTGAAGGTTTCATATCAAAAGGATGCAAATAAAGTTTGCAAACTTCAGAGATCCATTTATGGACTCAAGCAAGCATCTAGAAGCTGGAATAAGCGTTTTGACGAAACCATAAAACAATTTGGTTTCGAACAAAATTGCGAAGAAGCTTGCATTTACAAGAAAGCAAGTGGGAGCTCTATAGCATTTCTCATACTATATGTGGACGATATACTGTTAATGGGAAATGACATTGCTCTATTACAATCGGTGAAAGTATGGTTATCCGGTAACTTCTCAATGAAAGACCTTGGTGAAGCAGCCTATATACTTGGTATAAAGATCTATAGAGATAGATCGCGTAGACTGCTTGGTCTTTCACAGGCTACATACATTGAAAAGGTGCTAAATCGGTTTAGTATGCTTGAATCGAAATGAGGTAACTTACCCATGGTACATGGAGTAAAGTTAAACAATCATCAATGTCTTAAATCTGATGATGACAAACGACGCATGGCTGTTGTCCCGTACGCCAGCGCGATCGATTCGATTATGTATGCTATGCTATATACTAGACCTGACGTAGCGTTCGCGTTATCTGTAACGAGTCGCTACCAAGGGAATCCGGGAGACGAGCATTGGATTGCCGTCAAGAACATTCTTAAGTACTTGAGAAGGACTAAAGATATGTTCCTAGTGTACGGAGAAGGAGATCTGAAAATTGAAGGATTTTCAGACGCTAGTCATCTCACAGATGAGAATGATTTTAAATCCTAATCAGGATACCTGTTTATCTTGAATGGGGGCGCGGTCAGTTGGAAAAGTTCCAAGCAGGGAAGCGTAGCTTTCTCTACGACCGAGTCAGAGTACATCGTTGCTGCGGAAGTAGCAAAGAAGCAGTTTGGATTAGAAAGTTCATTACAGAACTAGGAGTGGTGCCTGACATTGTCAATCCCATTACTCTGTACTGTGATAACAATGGAGCCATTGCGCAAGCAAAGGAACCACGGTCTCATAATGCATCCAAGCACTACCTAAAGCGATACCACATCATTAGAGAGATTGTGGCTAGAGGAGATGTGAGAATAGAAAGAGTACCTACCGAGGACAACGTTGCAGATCCGTTGACAAAGCCATTTGCCCAGAAAGTACATGATCGTCATTTAACTTCTACTGGGATAAGTTTTAGAAACAATTGGCTTTAGTCCAAGTGGGAGTATATTGGGGTTTTTGTTGCAGGATACAAACTTATTGTAAATGAATTGTTCTTTATATCATTTGTTTTAATAAGATATATGTTTTATAACTATATAAAGGCAATCCCTTTTAAAGCACTAAATAAAGTCTAATAAAAGGAAATCCGTAAGTTTGTTTAAAGTGATTATAAAGTGTTCATACAAGCATGAAGTGAGACAAAACTTTATAATAAACTAATAAACTTAAAACCACCCCAAGTCAAGTGATATGTTTAGGATTGATATATCACTGTTGAGACTTGTATGTAACAATGTCTTCTGTCCGACAGAAAGCTGATCTCACAAGCTTCATATATATAGATATCTGGACAGTTACATAGATCCGATTAAACGTCGTTCATTAGGATTGGGGATCCGATTTGAGATAACAGGATGGGTAGATTCGTCCTTGTCACCTGTTCATCTCATTGGTATTAATAGGTATAAATAATCCTCAGACTCAAAGGAATGTTAATTGGTCATCCTGAATTACTGAATGTGAGACTTTGATCGCGTGGTCCCACGATCCTTAACAGAGATGACTCTGGGGTGTGAACTGCAAAGGTTGGGTGTCACAGGAGGTAATGTCAGGGTAGTTATACATTGGATTGAGCATTTATCACTCCCGACAAATGGGAGATACGTCCAAGGATGCTTGTGGAAGACTCGACTCTAAATCCTTGCAAGGTGATAGCTTAAGAGTATAAATACAGATTTCACTTAACCTATCTATTTGAGTTGACTCGGCCTGTACAAGTAAAATGAACGTCTCGCTATATGTGACTTGACATCATCCATAGTCATAAGATTCAGTTCAAGGATGTAGTTGATAAAGGATCGAATTATACTGTAACTAATACGGAAGGGTTAACGACAGAATCAACCTGTCTTCTTAACGGACTCTGGGGGAATGATTACGGACATGCCGATAACATGCTCTGTTCATCATTCCGTTATGCAAGGATTAAATATAATTCTTGAAGAAATTAATTTAATAGTTGCATACGGCCAGAAGTAGTAAGAACCTAATGGATCACACATAAGACTTGGAAACAAAAGAGAGATGGATATGATTAATAGATGGAAGCCCAATTGAGCCCAATAAGGCCCACATATAGGAGGGGGTCGAAATTTATGTATATTAGGGGAAGGAATTAATTTATTCCACTCTTCCTAATTTGATTAGGATTGTGAAATTAAATTAATTAAGAGATAATCAAGTTAGGAGTTTTAATTAGATTAATATACTCCTATTATTATCTAACTAGGTTATTTATTATTATCCTAATTATATTGGATATATAGTAAGATAATAATTAGAAATCCTATTCCGAATTGGATTCCTATTAAGTAACCTATTCCTATCTAACTAGGGTTTAGAGACAAGCTAATATATATACCCCATTCCCTTTGGAATTTCGACACACACAAACCCTCCCCCTACATGTGATTTTCGAAATTGCTTCTAGAGAGAGAAAGAAAGAATTCCATCCACAAGTTCGTGGACAAGAATTCATACGGCTTCCGTCAATCGATTAATCTCTTCCATCTCTTTTCTCTTTGATCTTGTGTTGGTTTGTTAGAGGCAATCTATTTTGGTTGCATCTCATAAGGGTTGATTCTAACTTAATCTCACCGTGTTCACGAAAGAAGGAAAACAAACAAAAGGGAGAATTCGTTTTTTTTCTTCGCCTACATCAGGTCAGTTCACTATTTTGAGGATTCCCGGAGATTGAACCGTCGGATCGTCGCGATTTTTGGACAGTAGCTTCTAGACACATTCTTCCACGTTTCCACCGAAGGGATTGTCGTTCGGAGGTCTGGAAGGTCTGTTTCGAATAGGGGCAGATTGGTAAACAGTTTACATCTCCTTTGAAGTTGTGGGCACATCGTTTGCCACGGTAGATTGATCATCGAAAGGTATTTCTTCTTATCCCTCTTTATATGAAATAACGATTAACGGATCCTATGGTTAAAAGGAAGTAGGCTAAAATTTTTATATTTCCGCTGCTATACCTTAGCCCTATTTCCAACAGTGGTATCAGAGCCATCGTTAAATCCGTTATTTCATATATGAAAATATAGAAGTTTTCAATAGGATTGAATAAATATTTATGGTTAGGATTAATTGACAAATAGTATTGATTGATTAATTCTAAAGATAAATAAAGTTTTGATTAATTGTTAATTAAAACTGATTATGCTTATGTTCCTAATTATTTCGGTTGATAATCATTATAACAAAATCTATTAGTTTTATGGTTAGATTAATAAAATTAGTTTTATTGATTCTAAAGATAAAACGGAAATCTATTGTAGTTTTTTCCTATTTCTGAAAATCGCTTTTCAACCGTTTTGAAAATCTGATATATATATATGTACTTTAAAATTAGTTTTGAATATAAAATATATATATATACATGTTTCGGAAATTAATAGTTTTCTGTTTTGATTATCGAATGAAAATTCGTTTAAAAGTTTGTTTTACCAAGTTGTAAATCAAAGCGTTAAATGAATTGAAATAAAAAATAATTGGGACATGCATAATCAACGTTTTATATGGTTATATTAATCTAAGAATTAATATAAAGATACAAAACGATTAGAAGTAAAATTGGATGAAATTAATTTGATAAGTTAATGTGATTAACATAAATATTACATAAATCAGTTATGTAATCAACCAATTAAATTTATTTAATTGAGTCTTTGCATGTTTGGAGTTATGGACATATTTGGACCCTCTTTTATTCTTTTGGTATTTTTGAAATAGGGCCTGCACGTCCTGCCTTTCTACTATCTATTGTAATTTCTCTTCTCATCTGATTCCCTTCAATTCAATTGAAGTTTCCTTTTAGTAGTATAGAAAATTAATATGTAATTTTCAAGGTGCCATGGAGAAGACGGAGGACCTAAAGAGAAATATGTAATAGTTAGTATTTCCTTAGGTTTGCCCTTTTATTCCGTCTCTGGCTCGACGGAATAATTTAGATGATATGTCCATAACGCCAATGTATGTGTGAATGTGTGTCTGATGTATGCTAAAGCAAATCAAGACTAAGTTAGATTATGAGACTTAAATAAAAATCCCTCATTAAAAAGTTAAGTAAATAAATAAGTTATTAAAATCGGTTGCCCCTCCCTAATATTATAATTCAGCCGGCAGTACTGGGGGCCTTTGGGTTGTTGAGAAAACTCAAGCTCGTGGTCTTATGGTAACACCTGAATTATCGAAAGTCATTCTTTCATGAATATGGGGTACTACTTAAATTAGAGTATGATAATTGGATGGGCAAACTCATGTTGTCATACACTAATGGGCAAAATGGTTGGGATTAATATGAATGACATATTAGTTACTAATGTGGTTAGTAACCCAATAACCTAGGAATCACATTCGAGATGTGATTGATTGAATGAATCTACCTAACGAATGAGACTAGTTTGTTGGCTAAAGTTAAGGCGAAATCTCAGGAGTTAGGATCCTAGCTCACTAAAGGATTTGTGAAATTCTTCGAATTAATATGGAGGGTTATTAATTTCGCAAAATAGTGGGAGCAATCTGAAATAAATTAAAAGGCCTATAATTTTAGATTGTTATACTTTAAAACAAATGAATAACATACGTTTACTCTTTCTCACTCTCAGGTTTTGTTTAAACACTCACTCTTTAAAATCATAACTAAAACCAATCTGCAAAACATTCTTACCGATAACAAGTTGAATGGTTCAAACTTCACCGACTGGTTTCGTAACCTCAAAATTGTTTTGAAGTTCGAGAAAATTGGGTATGTACTTGGTACACCGATACCCCCTATCCCGGAAGATGATGCTCCCATCGAGGAAATTGATGCTTACCAGAAGCACAAGGCTGATGATGATCATGCCGGTTGCATCATACTTGCATCGATGACGTCGGAATTACAAAGGCAACATGAGGAGATGGATTCCTATTCCGTCATCATGCACCTAAAGGAACTGTTTGGGAAAATGGTTGTCATACACCGCGGGTAAAATGGCTCTCAATAGCAACCTCGGTCATCGACCGTAGGTAAAATGGCTCTCCATAGCAACCTCGGTCATCGACCGTGGTAAAATGCCTCTCTCTAGCAACCTCGGTCATCGAACGTAGGTAAAATGGCTCTCTATAGCAACCTCGGTCATCAACCATGGTAAAATGGCTCTCTCTAGCAACCCTGGTCATCGACCGCGGGTAAAATGGCTCCCTCTAGCAACCTCGGTCATCGACCATAGGTAAAATGGCTCTCTATAGCAACCTCGGTCATCGACCGTAGGTAAAATGGCTCTCTCTCGCAACCCTGGTCATCGACCGCGGGTAAAATGGCTCTCAATAGCAACCTCGGTCATCGACCGTAGGTAAAAAGGCTCTCTATAGCAACCTCGGTCATCGACCGTGGTAAAATGGCTCTCAATAGCAACCTCGGTCATCGACCGTGGTAAAAATGGCTCTCAATAGCAACCTCGGTCATCGACCGTAGGTAAAAAGGCTCTCTATAGCAACCTCGGTCATCGATCGTAGGTAAAATGGCTCTCTCTAGCAACCCTGGTCATCGACCGCGGGTAAAATGGCTCTCAATAGCAACCTCGGTCATCGACCGTAGGTAAAAAGGCTCTTTATAGCAACCTCGGTCATCGACCATGGTAAAATGGCTCTCAATAGCAACCTCGGTCATCGACCGTGGTAAAAATGGCTCTCAATAGCAACCTCGGTCATCGACCGTAGGTAAAAAGGCTCTCTATAGCAACCTCGGTCATCGACCGTTGTAAAATGGCTCTCAATAGCAACCTCGGTCATCGACCCTAGTAAAAATGGCTCTCAATAGCAACCTCGGTCATCGACCGTAGGTAAAATGGCTCTTTATAGCAACCTCGGTCATCGACCGTAGGTAAAATGGCTCTCTCTAGCAACCCTGGTCATCGACCGTGAGCGTGTAGTGATGCATGTAGATGGGTGGACGTAGCCTAATCTATGGATGCGTGTAACTACCTAAGTGTGTGTATGCAGGTGACTGTGCGTGTGTTTGAATGTATGTAAGTGTGGCCTATGCATTTTGCTTTATGCGGATGTATGGACATGTGTGTATGCAAACTATGTATGTGTGGATGAGATGGTTGAATGGATTCCCTTTTCATAGGTTGGGGGATTTTGGTAGCTTAAAATCGAGAAATGATGTTTCAGGCCATACCCAAGGTGTGCAAGGATGAGGGCAAGGATAAGTTTGAAACCGAGGGTTGTAAGGATGGGGATTTGGTGTTGATGAGCTTGTGCCAAGGGGCTCTCGCCTTTAACCAGAGATTGACGCATTCGTTTCTTCCCTAATTTTTGCTTGAGCCGCCCTTTTCAGGTTTTCAACTCAACGGGATCTCTCTGATATTCTCTATATCTCCTTCTGCATGAACCGCCCCTAGGGGTTTTCAATTCATCTTTTCTATATCTCACAGATTTTCTCTATCTCTCCTTTTGATTGGATCGCCTCTTTTGAGGTTTTCAATCCAACTCTTTTTTTTGTTCAATTTTTTCTTTTTTTTTATTATAAATGATACCGGATAGCACATGGGGTTTATATCCACGGGCCCCTTCTATGCTGAGCATTTGACGATGAGGTCATGCCTGATGCCTTTGCTAATGGAGAAGTTTCCGGAGCGAGATGGATGGTGATCCGATCGCATGGTCATGCCCCCGATTGACATTACCGTCTTGGTGTGGATGAGAAGTTGATGCGAGCGCATGCCCCAGCAAACTCGAGGTGAGATTTCATGTGTATTCAAGCTAGGAATACTGCCGTTGGGAGTAGTCGCTTCGATCGAAGTTTGACTCTTGAGAGGACAACAGAGAAGCAGGGGAACCAAACTTCATGGAGCATGAGAGAGAAGAATAGTCTCTTTTTGTTTAGTTTCTCTTTTTTTTTTTTAGATTTTGGATTGGTTTATGGGTGTTGAGGTGATTTCAGTTGAGATGGGGTGTCTATTGATGCGGGTGCTTTCATTGCAAATGCAACCGTCTAACTTAAGTAAAACACTTGGCAAGCATACATTGAATTGTTTACTGCTCAGTTTATTAACCACTGTCACCAAAGTATGCCCTTGCGGGTTTTCACATTTCAGTTATTTTAACTCTCTCCTTTTATCCCCAGAATTTTCAAATAAGCGCCCCATGGGGTTTTCACTTATTGGGGTGTCCCTTATTGTTGCATAGGCCGTCCTTTGCAGATTTTCAACCTATCGGGATTTTCTTTCTTTTTTTTTTTAATTTTCATTAGAAAGATTCCTTGGTTCCGTAGTTCTAAACTTCGTCGCCGCCTTTGTCTTCATTTGACTGCGTATTTGATGAGAAAGATTCCTTGGTTCCTTTGAGATTGATCGTAGTTCTAAACTTCATCGCCGTCTTTGTCTTCATTCGACTACGTATTTGATGAGAAAGATTCCTTGGTTCCTTTGAGATTGATCGTAGTTCTAAACTTCATCGCCGTCTTTGTCTTCATTCGACTACGTATTTGATGAGAAAGATTCCTTGGTTCCTTTGAGATTGATCGTAGTTCTAAACTTCGTCGCCGTCTTTGTCTTCATTCGACTACGTATTTGATTTTTCTTTGCCAAAGTAAGCTTTTCTCGTACATTTGATCACCCATTTGTTGGGCAATGTCAAACGCTCTTGTCACCTTGACGCCCCTCGGCTAGTCACGTCTGCTTTTTATTTGAATAATTTTTTCTTACTTCTGATTGGCTGACTTTGCCCCTGGGCCTTTTTAGCATCATCCTTTTTCTTTTTTCCTTTTTAACTTTGAGTCATCATAGACCTAAACCCTTTCGTTGATCCTGGAATAGGGTCCTTTATCGCTGATAGGTCAGTTGCCCCCGTCTTATTCTGAAGGGTGCACCCATGTACTTGTGTCCCCTTCGAGAGGAGAAATTTTTGTCGGTGCCTTAGTGCTAGCATGGTTCTAAGGGCTTGTTGCTTGCTCTTTCTTTTCTTTTCTTTTTCTCTCTTTTTGGACTTTGTTGATTGTCGCTCAGTCTTCTTTTTGGCACAAGCCAGTGAGAACCCCTCGTTTGATGGGTCTATGCCCGACTTATCCAGGGAATCGCTTCTCATGATTTATTTTTTTTTTCTTTTTTTTTACTCTCTTAATTTTCTCTCTTCGGTGGTTAAGTACTGAGCAATAAGTATATTCTAGAGCTTACGTCCATGCAATGATAGAAGCAGGAATATCTTAATTGAGTGAATATCAAATGTAAGTACGTATATTTGGGATAAAATTTGCGAAAACGAAATTTCATTGAATTCAAATGGAGGTTAATAACATCTTGTGGAATAGAAGATAAAATAAAAGACACGGATAAAGACTACAAGTGCAATCCTCTCTCTCATGCTACTTCAGGAAGCTTCAGGTTCTTCCGTTTCATACGTGTCCTCAATCTCAAGAACTTCTTCTTTAGCTCATCCTAATCCGTTGTAGACTTCACCGTTCAAGGAACAAGTCAAAGACTTCATCTGATGAGAAGGATCTGGATCACTTATCTTTCCAGCTTCGATGAGATCTTGAATTTCATGCTTCAACCTCATGCAAGTACTTGTTTCGTGACCATATCTCTAGTGGAAGTGGCAGTAGCCCCTGCGTTTGGCTAACTCAGTGGTTGGACCTCACGTGGCTGGTAAGGGATGAAGTATGTCATGCATTCGTAGACCCTCCAACACTTCAAATAAGGGTTGAGTGAAAGTGGAGAACTCCCTTCTCTCCCCTCTATACTGAGCGGGTGATGGAGGGCGAACAACCCTGGCAATATCATGTCCCCGATGGTGTGGAGCTTGTTGTGAAACATGGTGTGACACTACCCTTAGTGGAGTGAATGTTTGTGGGGTAGATTGTGATACGAACTGGAACATAGGTTTCTCTACAGCAGCTTTCGGGATTTCAGCGACTAGTGACTCACTCAAAACCTCCCGGACCAACCTTTTCAGCTCTATCTTGAATTCATCTGAAGCAAGGATATCGGGAAGAACTCGCTCGATTTCTCCTCTGAGGCTGAAATCTCCTATCATCTTTTGGGAACTTTCAACCCCATCATTCTTAGCAGCCTCCGGATCATTAAGAGCACGTTTGAACTCGTCAGAAAAGATGTATTTGGCTAAAGCCCCTTGCACACGGCTCTCAAGATTGTGGTTTGAATTGTTGGACTGGGCCATGAGTTGGGTTTCTAATAAGGAAAAATAAAGGATCGATGAGTGGAGCTTTTTAGGCATTATGAATTTCGATGATGCGATGCATGTGTGATGCGAATGCCAGAGCTATCTACTTGTGCCTCCTATGGATGGATGTATGATCTATGCATGATTCGTGGTGTGCGCTTTATTTTTTACAACATAAACACGATTCAGACTAGAGCTAAACCCCTTCTTTTACCAGAGCTGTCGGTAACACTTCGGTCGTCTGTGCTAACTTACCTGTTTGGAAGTGCGGATGCCCGAAACCATTTCAACTGTTATGCACACCTTAGTATGAACCCTACGAGTTTACTATGCAATGCTTTACAAGACTTACAATGTTGAATGATGCTCGACACGACTGACGCTTGTGAGATTGAGACGACCCTCACGATAAGTAAAATTCCCTAGGACGTTAGGTAGATGAGAGTGTACCCCGATGACATCCGTGACGTGTAGATATATTGGAGGGGTAGCGACATGAGTGGGGGGAAATGACATACTTGGTACATCAACACGACTCACGATCCAAAACTAACAACATAAGCGACTATGCATGAGGTGTATGTGAGGGATTGTCATCCTCGGTAGTAATGACGTACTTCGAAGATACGCGGTGTTACATGGGCTGATGTGACGCTCCTGGTACGTCTTTGATAACGTGAGACTCGAATAGACCATGATGAAGACATGCGAGGTACGTGTCGAGGGTTTACTTGGTATCGACACTAATAGTAGGGAACCGCATTTCTGGGAAACACAAGTTTCCTGAAACAGGCCGACATAGAGAGTGTGTCCTAAACTAGGAGCAAGCGGGATGTGACCACCACATATGGGGCGTGGGTCAATGGTTAGTGGACGTACCAACGGAACCTTGGTGTGCTATACAGAAAGTGGTAACACACGGGATGTGCCCTAAACAAGTTAAGGTATAAGGGAGACGCGAGTGACATACGTGAGGTGCGCCACTTGTCGGCTTCTCTTGTAAAGCGACTATTACAATGATGGGTATTATTTAATGGGACAATGAACACGGCATACCCGATACTCGAGGTCCGAATAGGATGTGAAGGAAATTAGGGCTAAGGTATAGCAGCGGAAATATAAATTTTTTAGCCTATTTCCTTTTAACCATAGGATCCGTTAATCGTTATTTCATATAAAGAGGGATAAGAAGGAATACCTTTCGATGAACAATCTACCGTTGTTAAAGAAGCGCCCACAATTCTTCTCCGAGATTCCAACCACAAAGTTTAACACGGAGAGTTTCAGATGAAATCAACCCTTATGAGATGCAACCAAAATAGATTGCCTCTAATTAACCAACACAAGATCAAAGAGAAAGAGGGATGAATAAGATTAATCAATCGATGGAATGCCGTATGAATTCTTGTCCACGAACTAGGGGATGGGAATTCTTTTTCTCTCTCTAATTAGTAATTTTGAAAATCACTATAGGGGAGGTTAGAGGCTTGGTCGAAATTCACATGGGAGGGGGTATATATAGTTGCTTGAATCTAAACCCTAGTTAGATAGGAATAGGTTACTTAATAGGAATCCAATTCGGAAAAGGATTCCTAATTATTATCTCACTATATATCTAATATATTTAGGATAATAATAAATAACCTAATTGGATAATAATAGGAGTATATTAATCCAATTAAAACTCCTAATTTAATTATCTCTTAATTAATTTAATTCATAATCCTAATCAAATTAGGATTAATGGAATAAAATCAATTCCTTATCTCTATATACAAATTTCGCCCCCCTCCATATATTTGGGCCTTATTGGGCTCAATTGGGCTTCCATCTATTAATCATATCCATCTCTCTTTTGGTTCCAAGTCTTATGTGTGATCCATTAGGTTCTTACTACTTCTGGCCGTATGCAACTATTAAATTAATTTCTTCAAGAATTATATTTAATCCTTGCATAACGAAATGATGTACTGAGTATGTTATTGGCAAGTCTGTAATCATTCCCCCAAAGTCCGTTAAGAAGACAGGTTGATTCTGTCGTTAACCCTTCCGTATTAGTTACGGTATAATACGATCCTTTATCAACTACATCCTTGAACTGAATCTTATGACTATGGGTAATGTCAAGTCACATATAGCGACACGTTCGTTTTACTTGTTCTTGGCCGAGTCAACTCAAAAAGATAGGTTAAGTGAAATCTGTATTTCTACTCTTAAGCTATCACCTTGCAAGGGTTTAGAGTCGAGTCTTCCACAAGCGATCCTCGGATGTATCTCCCATTAATCGGGAGTGATAAATGCTCAATCCAATGTATAACTACCCTGACATTACTTCCTGTGACACCCAACCTTTGCAGTTCACACCCCAGAGTCATCTCTGTTAAGGATCGTGGGACCGCAGGATCAAAGTCTCACATTCAGTAATTCAGGATGACCAATTAACATTCTTTTGAGTCCGAGGATTAGTTATACCTAGTAATACAAATGAGATGAACAGTTGACAAGGATGAATCTACCCATCCTGTTATCTCAAATCGGATCCCCAATCCTAATGAACAACGTTTCACCGGATCTATGTAACTGTCCAGATATCTATATATATGAAGCTTGTGAGATCAGCTTTCTGTCGGACAGAAGACATTGTTACATACAAGTCTCAACCGTGATATATCAATCCTAAACATATCACTTGACTTGGGGTGGTTTTAAGTTTATTAGTTTATGATAAAGTTTTGTCTCACTTCATGCTTGTATGAACACTTTATAATCACTTTAAACAAACTTACGGATTTCCTTTTATTAGACTTTATTCAGTGCTTAAAAGGGATTGCCTTTATATAGTTATAAAACATATATCTCATTAAAACAAACGATATAAAGAACAATTCATTTACAATAAGTTTGTATCCCGCAACAATTGACTATAGGACACTAAACCCCAACATACTCCCACTTGGACTAAAGCCAATTGTTTCTAAAACTTATCCCAGTAGAAGTTAAATGACGATCATGTACTTTCTGGGTTAAAGGCTTTGTCAACGGATCTGCAACGTTGTCCTCTGTAGGTACTCTTTCTATTCTCACATCTCCTCTAGCCACAATCTCTCTTATGATGTGGTATCGCTTTAGGTAGTGCTTGGATGCATTATGAGACCGTGGTTCCTTTGCTTGCGCAATGGCTCCATTGTTATCACAGTACAGAGTAATGGGATTGACAATGTGAGGCACCACACCTAGTTCTGTAATGAACTTTTTATCCAAACTGCTTCCTTTGCCGCTTCCGCAGCAGCGATGTACTCTGACTCGGTCGTAGAGAAAGCTACGCTTCCCTGCTTGGAACTTTTCCAACTGACCTTGCCCCCATTTAGGATAAACAGGTATCCTGATTGGGATTTAAAATCATTCTCATCTGTGAGATGACTAGCGTCTGAAAATCCTTGTATTTTCAGATCTCCTTCTCCGTACACTAGGAACATATCTTTAGTCCTTCTCAAGTACTTAAGAATGTTCTTGACGGCAATCCAATGCTCGTCTCCCGGATTCCCTTGGTAACGACTCGTTACAGATAACACGAACACTACGTCAGGTCTAGTGCATAGCATAGCATACATAATCGAACCGATCGCGCTGGCGTACGGGACTACAGCCATGCGTCGTTTGTCATCATCAGTTTTAGGACATTGATGATTGTTTAACTTTACTCCATGTACCATGGGTAAGTTACCTCGTTTCGATTCAAGCATGCTAAACCGATTTAGTACCTTTTCAATGTATGTAGCCTGTGAAAGACCAAGCAGTCTATGCGATCTATCTCTGTAGATCTTTATACCAAGTATATAGGCTGCTTCACCAAGGTCTTTCATTGAGAAGTTACCAGATAACCAAACTTTCACCGATTGTAATAGAGCAATGTCATTTCCCATTAACAGTATATCGTCCACATATAGTATGAGAAATGCTATAGAGCTCCCACTTGCTTTCTTGTAAATGCAAGCTTCTTCGCAATTTTGTTCGAAACCAAATTGTTTTATGGTTTCGTCAAAACGCTTGTTCCAGCTTCTAGATGATTGCTTGAGTCCATAAAT